>NW_009214873.1:0-30049 GCF_000690835.1 Fulmarus glacialis
ACCTTAATGATTCTATGAGTCTATATATTTTGGTAACACTGGGCTGGAATTTAAATTTGTTTCTCTGCCAGTTCAGGTTGGCTCCATATGCCATTTTCATACGTAAGTGCATCTGAAAACTGTTAAAGCTTGTGCTGCAAAGGAATATGTACGTCAAGGTAATTTTTAATGGATTTTGTGTTGAAGAGTAGTGGAAGTCATACTCTTTTAATCCAGTTTTGGTCTGCTTGCTAAAGTGCAGTGATTAGTGTGTGCCTCAGTTCACTCATATGTAAAATTGAATAAAGTAGTATTGACATATATCATCACTTAAAAATTGCTATGTCTTGCTGTCGACCTGATTTTCCAGAATTTGAAGCAGTGACGGATTTGTTACTGACCTGCAAAACACTGGGATAGACTCAGAAGAAAAATGATATTAGCACTGTATTCAATACAGTACAAATTCCAGGTACCTCAGCTCAATTTCAAAGATAATCAAGCAAAAATTTTTACAGGAGAAAGCACAAAAAGTAAGTTGTCTGGTAATTTTTCTTCCAGGAGCACTACCTGGGTTTTAAGTTTTTCATAACTTTACCTATCATATGAACAGCATTGTTTTAAGAGCTTACAGCTTATCCATAGAAGAATTCCAGAAATTCAGTTTATCTACATAATATCCAGGTAGACTGGCCTAGAAACCAGCAAAATGCAGGTAAGGGTCAGAGATTTGATTTCATTTCTTCTTCAATCTAAGCAAGTTTGAGGATGCTGTTAAATTGTATTTTATTAAAGTGAAACAGAATACTCCACTACTACAGAATCTTTTATATCACATGAAGTGTCTCTTTTCAACGTAAGTGTTAAATGAAAATAAAATTTGCATATTATTATATTTGGCATATTTGATAAGAAAAAAGCATCTAATTTAGGTTATATATTTTTGTTACAACCAGAGATCCTATTTCTTTTCTTCAAAGTTTTTAGGCAAACACCTCTCTGTGTCTAGCTCCTAGCAAATGTACTGGAACACTAAATAGGCATAGATGTTGTCTGCTTTGAGTTTTTCTATGATTTTCTTACCAGGTATTGTCATGTGCTCTTTCAGAAACATAAAGTCAGAAATAGAGAGTGATTGTAGCAGGGAAAAAAAGGAAAGAGGAAGAAAGAAGCTGACAGTTTTGGTAGGAGCATTTAGGCATAAATGGAAAAAAGAAAACCTTTACTATCAAAGAGTACCCCAGTAAATTCAGTGTGAAAGGGCAAAATTCTGTGTGACGTGCAGTTCAGAACCTTTAAGCTGCATAAGAAGTAGTAAGGCTCAAGGGAGAAAGGGGGCTGCATCAGTTGAAAGGGTTATTGTGAATTACTAGGCTCTTGATAAAAAAAAAAAGAAGATCTGGTGGGAGAAAGCAGGTAACAAATTTGGATTAAATCCTAAAATGTGTTTGGAAGCTGCCACTCTTCTTACACCTTGCATATTCCCTTATGCCATGGGGATCCCCAGCTCAGGGGACTTCTTTCTTTTGTGACTGATCATTACGGTCTGGGAGTAAGTATTAGGCTGTTTAAATATTGCTTGGGGAACAAAAACAGTTTGTGGAAGGATGAATGAAAAGGAACTTAGAGAATTTATTATGTTGCCATTCAATTTATGTTGTCCAACTGATTTTTTTTTTTTTCTTTTGTGTTGCCATTTCTTAGGTTGTCTTGTCTTTACCCTTTACAAGGACCTACAGTTTCATTTGAATGACATCTAAATAAATACATTTTATTACAAATAAGGGTAAGTGTTGATTTCATGCTTTTGCCCACACAAACTCAAATACAAGCATAAAGACATTCACTAAATCATAAACAGAGATGTAAATAAGTAGCCCACATGAGTTTTTCCTTGTAAAAAATGTGATGCCAAGTTCTGCATTTTATCTAAGAGTCATGAACTAATGACTTGTCACCAACAGAACTGTTTCTTTCACACCAAATCTTAAAGTTGCCAAAATTCTGGATATCACCACAAAGCTAATGGTTTAAAAAAAAAAATCTTAAAAAGTACCTTGGGATATTTTGTAATATAATAACTTTTATTTTGTAAGATACGGATATAAAAGCATGCATATACTGGCTTAAATCACTTTCTGGCCTGGTTGCAGTTTGTTTTTGTTTTAATTTGACAATGTTATAAAGATTATGGATTATTTTCAAAATTTGCATTTAAATTTTGACTCACAATATTTGGATTCATACCACTCTGCATTTTTTGAGTAATATATTTCTGTTCTGTGAGGCTGAAAAAAACCTAAAATCTCCTCAACACTTTGATTCTTACTGTGTCACAATGAGAATCATCTGCTTTACTGGCATCTGACTTTGGGATGCCCCTTTGGGAATCTTTTGCCCTTTCCAGGCTGATTTCTTGATAGTCTTTATAAATTTATTGCCTGGAACATTCTGTCTGTCTGCTCAGTGAGATCTTTCTTTTTTTGTGTGTGTTGAACAGCATTTTGGCTGCTCCTTCTAATCTGCTCCTCTTGTTTGAGCAGCTTCACAGATGATGTAGCATCACCCTGTTGCTATACTGTGTTCTTTGCTTCTGGGCTGAAGAGAACGTGCTTAGAAACATGGATTTCTGCTGTCCTTTGGAATTGATGCAGCGTCCTCTGCCAGGTTTGTATCTCATTAGAAAGCCCCAGTAGATAGCATTTTGTTCTAACATTTGTGTCTCAGATGGTGCTGATTTTCGGCAGAAGTTTTCTTTACCCACCTGTAAAGGTATTGAATTTATTTCTGATTCAGAAAGCAAGGACGTTAGTGTTTGCTGTTATTAAAAGCAATCTCATTCAGCCTCTTTCTAGAAGCTCTCTTAGAGAGCAACTAATATTCACGCAGACCTAAGACCAGTTAATGCTTGCTTACTCACTGGTAACAGGTTAGGGTGTTCAAGGAATTTAGGATTTGACCTTTGCTAAGAAAAATGTCCTCTCCATGCTTGGTTTGATGGAAAATGAAAGTTGTTAATCTGACAGTAGGCGAATCAAATACAAATGGGTAAACTGCTGTTTTCGCGTTGGTGTATGCTCAAGCATTTGTGTATTTATCTGATACTTCTTCCCAATACACTCTTGTGTCCAAGGAAGCAAATAGCACAGATAACGAATATATGCCCATGCGTGGGCATTGTGTCTGAATGTAAGTGTGGGTTTCTGGGTCATACATCATTCCAGGAAGCCTCGTATGATTGTTTCCTATTAAATAGTAGAGCTTGATTAGTGGTTATTCTGCATTTCTTTTATGCTGTCTGCCACAGAGAGCAAGCTCTAAGGCTGTCTTAGTTCAACATGAAAGTTGAGGAGAAGAAATGGACAGATCAGCATTCAGGTCTAGGAGTGTTGGTTGTATAGCTGCCACCAGCTATTGACAAGGACTGTAGTTAAGTCCTAATTTTGGAAAACTTATCCAGCACAGATTGCTAGCAGTGATTAGTAGCCATATCCTGGAAACTCTTGTGTATGATATTGTCTGTAAAAGGAGAAATTTTCCTGTGATGTTTTTATTGAAGGAAAAGTTTTATTTTGTTGACATGGCTATACTGGCATAAAAGTGTTTCTGCTACTATGGGTAGCTGATATATACTGTATTTTAAGAGGATGTTTTCCAGGGCAAATCACATCTCTTAAACTCATCAGTTTGTTATCTTATTGAGGAAGTCCCAAACAATATCACTTAGAGAAGCTGAATGACTTGCTGAAATCCTGAAGCAGTTCAGTAGCAAAGTAAGAATAGCACCTAGCAAGTCTCAGTGTAGAGTTATGTCCCTGAGGCACCTGTGGAAGGTTTTATTGGTGCATTTGTAATTCATATGGGAATTACGTAGACCCTGTTGCTTTAGTGAGGCCCTGCTGCAAGAGCACCTTTGCTTGCTAAGCTTGCTGTTCCTAACACATCAATTCTACCACATTTCCTCAGTTACACTCATGGAACAGCGAGTCCTGAAATGCTTGTGACAAGGAACGTCAGAAACTGACTCTTACGTTTGACTATCAAGTGCGTTGCACAACTTCTTATCGAACATAAAGTAATGGTCTTAAAATGGTCAGTGCAGCTGGGTGTATACATAAAGCAAAAAGAAATGTATCTGTGAGCTTAGATTTTTTTCAGTCCTCTTCTGTTACGGGGATTGGGCTCTACACAAAATTCTGTAACTGCATTCTTCAGTTCTACAGCATTCTGCTCCATGACTCACTGTACATCAAACTTTTCTATCAACTGTAGCTGTGGGAATTGTGTGCTGGTTTTTGCTGGGGTAGAGTTCATTTTCTTCGTAGTAGCTAGTATGGAGCTATGTTTTGGATTTGTGCTGAAAACAGTGTTGATAATACAGAGATGTATTGCTGAGCAGGGCTTACACAGAGTCAAGGCCTTTTCTGCTCCTCACCCCACCCCACAAGCGAGTAGGCTGGGGGTGCACAAGAAGTTGGGAGGGGACACGGCTGGGACGGCTGACCCCAACTGACCAAAGGGATATTCCATACCATATGACATCATGCTCAGTACATAAAGCTGGGGGAAGAAGAAGGAAGGGGGGGATGTTCAGCGTGATGGCGTTTGTCTTCCCAAGTCACCGTTACGCGTGATGGAGCCCTGCTTTCCTGGAGATGGCTGAACCACCTGCCTGCCAATGGGAAGGAGTGAATGAATTCCTTGTTTTGCTTTGCTTGCGTGCACAGCTTTTGCTTTACCTATTATACTGTCTTTATCTCAACCCATGAGTTTTCTCACTTTTATTCTTCCAATTCTCTCCCCCATCCCACCGGGGTGGATTGCGCAAGTGGCTGTGTGGGGCTTAGTTGCTGGCTGGGGCTAAACCACAGCAGAATTGTCATGGTTCCTTGAAATCTTTATAAAAACGAGACAGTTACCCCATGAAACCTTTACTGAAATCAAGTTTATTTATATCCTGTCTGTTTTTACATTAGAGAGTGATTTTTTTTTTTTCTTAAAGCATGAGAGACAGTTACATTGTCCAGCAGTTTTATAGCCTTGTGACAAATCGGTGACCTAAAAACACACTGCTTGCCCCCTGGATTTCATGCATCATTATGTATTTGGAGAGAAGAGGGTGCATTTGTCTGCAACTGATAGGTCTGTTAGCAGGTACGAGCAAATATTGCAAATGGAGTCTAAACATAGCGGTTTTTAACTTCCAAAAACTAATGTAAAACCATTACATATTGTATTAGGCAGTGTTATTTAAAAATGTTCAAGCAATCAGATTTTGGATTTTTTTTATCCTCTGTCTGTCATTTTGAAAGGTAAAAGAGGAAAGCTTCTAATAAATGATGGGAGAAAATTCAAGTGTTTCCCATCCCTGCCAAAAACCCACAATAAAACATGTTCAATCTAAGACCACTTTGTTGATGTACTTTACAGTGTCAAAGTCAAACTGGTACTATTACTTATTACGCTGGAACAAATGAATTTACAAGTCAGTCAATCTACAGTGAATCAAGAGTGTTGTACAGTAGTTTATAAGTTACAGCAACAGTTTTCTTTATAGCTTTTATTGAATCCAAGTAACATACTTAAAAGAGGACACCTCAGCTTCCTGAGGTAATGCCAGCAGCTGTATTGACAAAAGAAAGCTATTACCAAACTGAAAAGGTGTAACTATCCTAAAGACTATCTAGAAAAAGTTTCTTAGTTTTGACAGTAATTATAAGCTTTTATTTTTCGAATTAGAAATTTTCATCTTATGCCTTTATTGAAAGGTAGAGAAGAAGAAAAATGGTGATACCATGCAACATGCAGTTAAAATTTCTTTATGGAGGGAGGAGGGAATGGCATTGTATACTTCATTGAGACTTCTTGTTTCTCTAGGTTTTTTAGTATCCAGTGCCAACATCGTAGCTGAGGGGAAGAGGAAGGTCCTGGTCATTAGGGCCTCTACGTGAGTCACCACATGCCCACGAAGTGCTGAGGGAAGGCTCTGTGTGTGTATCTAACCCCTGGTTCCCAGGATCAGCTGAACTCTGCTTTAGGCCCACGGTGCAGGCTCAGTAGTGAGTTGCTTTGAGATTCCAGGGTTCCAGAGTCTGTTTTTTTCACTATATCTGAACACCTTCTCCTAGAATATCCTCAAATGGCTTGTTAAGGCAGCTCATACCACGAGCTGGGTTTCCTTATTCATGTCTTATTATTCTTCTCTATTCGTTGCCAACTTCAAATGCTCTTTTTAAGTTTTTCCCTGGGTAAGTTGCATACTAGCTTCACAATAATGACCTGCTATCATTTTGTCTGTAATGGTTTTCTCCTGTCTGTCTTGGAGGTAGTTGCAGCATGTAAATTTGCTGTTTGATTTCTGGCAAAATTCTGCTTTTCCCCAATAGTATTTCTGATATAAGCATTCCTTGTCTTCTTCTAAGAAATCTTTGTCGCTATCATGTCTCAAAGGTTTTGTTTCTTGTGTCAGTAACGTGAATTTACTATGATCTATAAACATACTTACTGTAAAAAAATAAATTATTCACCATTTAAATCAATTTATGTTTGGAGAGTCTACAGTTTTCCTGAACTTTAGTAGTTAGTAAATTGTTTAGGACTTGCTTTGGAACAGCTTTGTGTCTCAGACACAATTGTGTCTCAGACACAATTCTCAGACAATTGAATTGCTTTGTACCTTCTTGTTTATTCATGCTTTGATTGTTAGTACCAATTTTTTATTAAGTCAGTATACTGTGTTAATGCTCTATTTATGTAGGCTAGTAGTGTTTCTGTGCGACTGAGGATAGAATATGCTTTTATCTCTTCTTCTAGTCAGCAGCAAGATATTTAATCTCTTCTTTTTGATGGTAGAGACTTCTTTTAAATGCACTGAGATGTTTTGTAGTAACTGAGCCATCCAGCCTCCTCCCAATCTGGTTACGTTAGGAAGTATCACGTGCTTTTGCATAGTCGATAAAAACATGTTCAGTGGTGACTGAAATCTTAGGGAAACTATGATTTCATGATGTCATGGTGTTAATTCTGCTTCTGAAATTTGCTTCATGCAGTCCTGAAGTACAAAGAACAGTTCTGATATTGGGAGTAATACCATTGCATCAAGACTCCAGATTCTCATTCTTTAGCATGAACAAAAAGATTCCCTTTATCTGCTTGTCCAGCTGGTATCTCATCAGCTATACATCATTGCAGGTTTCCCATGGTAACACAATTGCTAATTGCTTTGAACAAATCTCCTGGTACTTTCCCAGTTTTTATTTTCAAAGGAGCAGGTGCCTTTTTCTTTTATGCAGTTAATATCTGACTCTTATTTTCATTTCTCATGTATGGCATTTAAAATAGTCCCGATGAAGCAAAATCACATCTTTACTGTTTGGGCAGAACTGCCATGCTGTCAGAGTGCCACCATAGAATCAGATCTTTGTTGAACATTTGCTCTCAAATTATACTTCAGAAATTTTTGTCGTGGGCTGTAGGTTCAGGGTGTTCGTTTCTCCGAGACCTCTGAAGAGCAGAGCTAAGAAAGGGCAATAGCTGATAAATCATCTTAAAAGTTTGGTAAGCAAGATACTTTCCCCATTCCCAACACTTATGGCCTCCTTTATATGTACGTGATAAACTGACTACCTGAATACCGAAGTTTACACGTTGTATACAGGTAATAGAGGGTCTCGTCTACACTGCAGACCAAGAACGTTCTCCAGTGTGCTTGGTGTGGTCTCTGGTTGTCCAGACTGAGGGACCTGCTGGAATGTGTGACAGTTCTTACCATGTCTGGGTTTATTTGGAAGAGAAGAATGGGATGGTGGCTACCTATGCAGTCAGGATCTGGAAGCTGGGAAGTGCTCGGAGAGCCCACGGTTGTGCTTAGAGAAATGTGGGTAGGACTGAGTTACATACATGAATTTTAGTTACAAAGTATTCATAATTGTGTAGTGACACTATCTGTGAAGTATGCTAAAGACAAGACTTCTCAGGCTTATGGAGGAGGGAGTTAAAAGCCTGATATTTCAGACATTTGAAATGAATATTCTTCTTTCTGTACATGCTTTGTTTTGTTTTGTTTTCCTGTCTTTATTGTCCTCCAGCTATAGGAGACAAACATTTGGGCCGTTTGTCATCTTGAATTCATGTCATTTTAAGTATATAAACATATCTCTGGAACATTTCCTTATTTACTCGCTTTAATGGACTGTGACTAAAATGTTATTTTCCTTTTGTGTAATTTCCTTTTCTTTTCTGTAATGTCTACATTTATGGTGTTTTATATTGTTTTCTTTTCCTTTATTTCAAACCTTATGCATATTATGTTCATACAGCCTCTTTATGGTACTGTACTATAATGAGTGGAAGAATTTTTGAAGTCTCTGTGACTCTTATTCGAAATGATAAGCATGCATTTACTTACTTTCTAATGCTTTCTGTGGATTTTGAAATATTAGGAAGTCCTTGGAGAAGTCCTTAGCATATCAAAAGTCCTTAGCTTTGTGTAAATGTCCTATTGAAAATGTAAGTCATATGTGCAAGTGCAATTTTTAATTTTCACAGCCAGGAGCTACATTTGTGGGCTACGATTTCTGTGTGTCAATTGCTGCATAAGAAAAAGAGCAAACCCAAGAGGTTAGTTGTTCTTCTATTGTTGCAAGCAAATGGATATTAGGAAAACCTGTCCAGAAAATGGTTCAGCAAATAGAGTGACATAGTTAGGCTGAGGAAATTTCTCCCTCAAAGGGCTACTTTGTATTGTTAACATTATATAGCTTCTTGGAAATTCTCCATTGGAATTGTTATAATATTGTTATGTTGATCTGACTGGAGAGATGCTTTTAATCTGGATTTTGATCTGAATCTTCTCAAAATGCAGAGAGGCTTGAAAGACCCTGGAGTCAGCAGGCTCATCCTACCTCAGATTGGTGGCTTCTCAAGTAAGGGACATGCAATGGACCCACAGTTTTCTGTCTCAGGAGAATATCTTCTCATAAATTAATGTTTTGTATATTTATCAGATGTCTCTGAATGTAAGTGCTTTTTCTTTTAGTAGCCACAAACTCTTTGGAGTGGTATAACGCAGCGAAGTACACAGAAGCCTCTGCTTTGTTCAGTGTTTGTTCCCATGAGGTAACTTGTATTCTACACAGTGTTTCATTCTTTTGGTGGCTCTTTGCTGAAGGAGGGGGAAGCTAATTTTGTGAAGTGAAATACGGTCACTGTGTACTGTGCTTGGATCAGCGTGAGTATTCTGGAGTTAGGTCAGACTTGTATTTAACAGTTTGTTTTCAGTGTGGTTTTGTGTCTTAGCACTGATCTTTTTTTTTTTTTAAATAGTGGAAATCATTAAAAAAAAATGGCAAACATATAAAAAAGTAGATGAAAGATTTTGTGTTTGTGGGGAATAGATTATTTATGCCACCAAGTAGGATGGGTATTAATTATTTTTACTTGTCTTTACTCTCCAGATAGCACCATGACTAACAGAAAAGAGGTAATGTGCTATGTTACAGTCATTTGCATAGAAAACCTGCATATACTATCCAATCCTTTTCAGGCTCTTGTCTCCCCAAGCACCAAATGATGTCTGAACTATCTTTTTTTAAACAGAAGCATAAGCAGGCTGATGCCTGTACAGTGCAACCCTGTGGGAAAACTTCTTGAGCTTTGCAAAATGTTTAGCTCTGAGAAGCTAAAGCAGACTTTAGAGCAGGAATAATTTATGCCAGAACTTAGTAAGATGAACAGAAGGGGAAAAGGTAATGGAGGAAAAGACAAAACGAGAGGAGACTAGGCTGGACTGGGATGGAATAAATGGAGGAACATTGAGGGCTGACTGAGAACCGAAGTTTGATATGAACTGAGAATGCAAGACAGTAAGACTCAAGGACTGGGGAGTAAAGGATGGAAAGAGAAAGATGTAAACAGCAAAAAAAGGCAGAAGCAAAAATAAATGGTGGTAACGGAAGAGACCAGAGCTCTGAAGTTAGTACCATTTTTTCCCCTCCAGTTAATTTCACTTGATACATTTATAACGTATGAGAAATCTGGCTTTGGTCCTTCTGGCAGTCAAGGTACATTGGTTTCTCGAAATAGAGGAAGTAGCAGGAAAGTAATATGTTTTAACTTCAGGAAGCAAGTATGAGAAAATCCAGTACAATAATTGCTTTCTCTGTAGTTTACAAAGCAGCAGTCATTTGTCAAGTAGGTGGTGCAGAATATTCTCTTGGTCACCAACTGTGCGCTTTTTTCTGTGGTTTTGTGCAATTTTATGAACACTGAGAGCCCAGAATATAGGCATGTAAGAATTAAAACATTAAATAAGATCAGTGGTTGTTGTAAATACACTTGTTATTTTGTCAAAAAAACTGCTTCAAGAAAACACAAGGCAGCAAGTGGAAAACAGTTTGGAGATAACTAGCTTATAGAGACTGGGTTAAGAATAAGCTTACCAACTCTAGTTTGGCTCACATACTGAAGCAAACAAGTTTAAATTGGCATGTAATAATAATAATGCATGCCCAGTACTGGGGGAGGGAAGGGAAATCACACTATTGTTGTATTAGAGAGAACAGAGGATGAGGCTGTGGCCTTTATTGAGCTTTTCACAGTGTTTTATGAAGTTTGCAAATAAAATTATGCAATACCTTATTCATATTGAAATGTTACACAATCATAAGCTAAGAAATTAAATTTCAAGAGTCTTGATCCATTCAGTTTTTACCGAAAGGTCAACGTTTTGGCTATGAACAAATTAGGATGAGAAGACTCAAGAAGAAGGTACGTGCTACTAAAACATGACAATTCAAACAGAAGAGAAAATTTTCTGACTGTTCTATGACTGTTCATTGTGCTAACAGCCTGCTTCTCAAATGGTTTCAAAATGTTATAAGTCTCCCTACAAGGAAGTGTTTGCTCATGAGTAGAACATAGTAGCTCTTTGTAGCAATGAAAAGCATTTGTTGGCAGCAGTTAGTATAGAAGAATAATTTCTCTATGTGCAGAAATCTTTGATAGCAACTGTATTTATTTACACTGAATTATGGTTCAGTATGCCAAGCTTTTCTTTATCCCCTCTCTTCTGGTCTTCAGAAATGTCACTAAAGTTCAGAAAGGAAGAGGGCCAAAAATACAAGAGAAACCAGCTCAAATGCTCTTGAGGTGCATTTTACAAGACCATTGCAGGGATGAGAGAGACGGAAGCACTGACTTGACTTTTTGCTTGTTAGGCTAACTTTGTCCTTAATGAAGGTGTGTCAGCCATCACACATTGATGTTCCATCAGTCTAAGATGTTACTTTGTGGTCTTCCAGAGCAGCATGCTTAGTCTTGGCTATAAGCTGCTAAATCACTGCAATTACCTCTTTGCTGTGTGCTTTGGCAAAACTTTTTCCATTCAGTTCTTGTCAGTGATGCTCTAAAATCCCATGCAGTGTCACATTGCAAAACCAAAGCGTGAGCAGTTCCTTATGTAGTAGATTTGGATTTGAAGTTGAATATTTAATTTTATAGTAGGCGATGCTAGATTTTAAACTGAGTATGTTTAAAATTTGAGAAACAGTATTCAGCATCATCAGACAATTCTGACTATCATTGCACTTTAGATATAGAGATAAATTAATTGGTACTACTGCAGTCTTTATGAAATAAGTGTATTTCAATGTTCTGTAGTAAAAAAGAAAAAACAGAAATCATGGAGTTGAATGGGGGTGGAAAAAGAAGGATCAAGTTAAAACCGTAATTTAAAAGTCCATTACATATGTGCAGGAATCACAGAAGCTAGGGGTGGATATTTATTCAATAGACAAATTAGTTTATTTCTAAATTCTGAGGAAACCAAGAAAAGCCTAAAGAAGGTTATTAGAGTGAATCTGCAACCAAATATTCAGTTCAAATTACTAAGCTGGGTGGGTGGGGTTTTCAAATACCAGGTACCAGACAATTTGGACTGGCCTGCAATACTTAGACAAGATTTACCAGTTTTACCCCACTAATTACATGTTGCCATACCCATGTAATTACACTTTCCATTATGTTCCCAGTCACTCATTTGAATGTCAAGTGCAGGAGAGAGATAATATCCTCTAATTTGTGTTGCTAAAGGGAAAAATGTCAGCACATCATCTTGTTTTGCTAGAATGTAATAATGTGGGCCCAATTCTCTTACCTTTTTTCTGTTGCAGTTACTTACAATTATTGAAAAAAGGAGGGTATGAGCAACTGCCTACTTTCTGAAGGGTTAACCTTGGTTGCCACTGAAAAAAGGACTCCCACAAATATTAAGAGGGTACTTTTAATGAATAGACAGTTTGAATTTGATAGTGATTTTTTTGCCTTTCACAGATATAAATAGGCTCATAGAGTCAAAGATTATAAATTCAGAAGGGATCTTTAGGGTCATTCAATTTTATTTCCTATATTTGTTAAAAAAATTTAAAAAATAATTCCTGGATCAGACACAGAATTTCTTGTTGAGCTGGAACGTGTCTGTTATAAACATAGAATGAGTTTATAATGTGTCTGGCTATATTTCTGCTAGCTGTAGTCCTTGCTTGCTCATATATAGAACGTGTTTTATTTTGTGTCACTTTGTTACTTTTGAAGAAATGGCATATTTTTCAGTGTAATCAAAATTAGATTTACTTACAACTTTCTTCAGAGCCGATGAAATTTTAGCATAGATTTTAGCTTATCCTTAAAGCCTCTGTAAAGTAAGTGGATTTATTCATTTTACAAATACATGTGTTGATCATATGTATTAAACTAGAGTGAGCAACCATTGCTCCTCTTTGTTCCCGATTCCGTTCTTAGTGCAAATTCATGTTGTATTCCGAGAGTGTTGTCACTTAAATGAAATCTGTTAGCTCTGGTGGCAGGGACTTGTGCTTTTTGGAGAAGGAGGAGCTGAGTTCTTTCTGAGTTGCTAACTGGATGATCCATGACTACATGCTGAGACAGCACAGAAAGCAGTTTTTCTTTGCAAGAAGGGTTCTCCTGTGCATGTTAGTTAAAATAAGGGATGTTATGAACCATCTTTCCTGGGGCAACAGACTATTGACTCATTGATGCATAATTTATGGAACAATATCTGTTTCTTTCTCTATTGGTGGCAACATCAGCTGTATGATGAAGCAGAAAGGAAAAAAAAATGGCTTGGGAAGGAAAAGCTTTCTGTGTGACAAGCAGCATGGATAATTTCAAAGGGAATAAGTAATATCAGCCTGTTTACTTTTCATCTGTGGAGGTACTTTCAATCACAATGTTGTGCTATTGTGAAAATCACCCTTTCTATTCTTTTAAATGTAACAGTATTCTAAGCAGTAATATTTGTATTAGTAATGTAATGCAGACAAAACAAAAATCCTAGTCAACAGTCTACATCTAAAATATAAATTTTTTTCTGATTGCCATTGCCCAATATAAAAGTTAAGAATCAAGCTGTAGTGTCACAAGTAGAAATTTACAGTGTATAAAACATTGAAGATCCAAGCTCAGCCTTCTGTTGGACATTGCTCTGTGGCACAGACAGTGAAAGTGTGTTTTTTGTCAGACATAAAAAAATACGCAGTAAATAGCAGACTGGAGCCAGATCTTATAAGTAGAAATACGCCATTTGTACCTTTTTCCACATGAACTGCACTTTAATAATGTGTTGATGCTAGCCCTAAATTGTAATCTACAGTTCAGTTTTTTGATCATTGGCACTTTTCATTGGTTCTTTACAATGCAATTAAAATTAATCTTGGATTAAATCTGAAGAGACATTTATAGCTGTCTGTGCTATCAAACAGAAAAAAAAATCCAAACTTTTTACAGATATGTTGTCTTTAGTAGTTTTAGCATCTTGAGAGTCATCAATTTTTAATGTTAATCTCATTTTATGTATTAATTTTATTGAGGACTGGCTAAGCCACTGCAGCCCAGGGCAGAATTCCAGTAGTCAGATATAATTTGAAATATTTTTCAAACTTAGTTATTCTAGATTTGTAGCAACATAAATGTGTTGTGAATATGGTTATCAGAATTTAAGTTTTGTCCTTTGCAAAATAATGAAAATCTTCTTGTGAGACATCTAATGCATAAAATCTAATAATTCATTATTAACTTATAGAAAATATACTGTATCAATATGAAGTGCGATAAGTGACCCTTATAGTCAAAGAATAAATATTCTGAGCAGTTTTCTACTTCAGCCCTACGTTTATTCCTCAGAAAGCAAGACCTACTGCATGTGTCCAGCCTTTTGTATCAACTTTCATTTAATCATTTTCCAGTGCAGTTGGAGAGAAAGATGTTATGCACATAGTTTCTTTGAAGCATAGCATGAGATAAGGGCTAGCCTGGAGTGAACAACTCAGGCTGCTTGCTATGTTATTAATCAAAAAGACCTCAGACCGTTCCTTCCCCCTTATACACTAATTGTAGTCTTCCTGGTGGGGAATATAGTGCTGCTGTATTTAGACTTAGTTTGTCCTTTTCACAAACTTCTACTTCTTCCTAACCGATTGCCCCTTAATGTCTTCTCAGTGTTTTTTAATCCAACAAATATCTTCCGAACAGTGAGCTCATATTGTATCTTGCAGTTTGTGGAAATTTTGTGATCTCTTTGTTAAAAGATTCCCTCGCCTCTGTTCAGTTCAGAAAGTCTTCAGAGCTATTGCTATTTCACGCTATTGTCTCCTATGTTTTTTTTAACATCAGTATTTTTTTGATACTCAGAGTGTCCTGGTTTTGGCTGGGATAGAGTTAAATTTCTTCCCAGTGCTGTGTTTTGGATTTAGTATGAGAAGAATGTTGATAACACACTGATGTTTTAGTTGTTGCTAAGTAGTGTTTATGCTAGTCAAGGACTTTTCAGCTTCCCATGCTCTGCCAGGTGCACAAGAAGCTGGGAGGGAGCATAGCCAGGACAGCTGACCCAACTGGCCAACGGGGTATTCCATACCATATGACATCATGCTCAGTATAAAAATAAGAGACGTGGTCCAGGAAGTAGTGATGGGGTGGTGAGCAACTGCATTGTGCATCACTCATTTTGTATATTCTATGATCATTATTATTATTGTTATTATTATTATTATTTCCCCTTCCTTTTCTGTTCTATTAAACTGTCTTTATCTCAATCCACAAATTTTACTTTTTTTTCCGATTCTCTCCCCTGTCCCACTGTGTGTGGAGGAGGGGGAATGAGCGGTGTGTGGTGTTTGGCTGCCTGCCGGTTAAACCAGCGAGAAAGCCACACTCTAAAAGATCAGCTATTCTGTTAGAATCAGCATTTCAATTGCTACGATGACAGCTTGATCCTGAAATGAGGATCTGCCCCCAGTGAAGTTATTGGGATCTTCTGTAACAGCTAAGCAGTGTAAATACACTAGGGGATGCTGCAGTTACACAGCTTTTCTTTAAAGTTTTCTTGCTGATGATTGTACAAGCATATCTGCTGCCCTGAGAAGCATAAAAATGAAATCGTTCCCATTAGAGTAGCAGGCAGGAGGGCTGTTAATCAACTGAGTGCCTTGTTAAAGAGATAACTGAAAAGTCTTCCTCAGCTAAGGCTTGAACCAGAGCCCATTGAAGTCAGCAGGTAGCTTTGCATTAGATCTGGCCTGCAGTGTTTCAGATGAAACTAATAATAAAGCAGAAGCTGCCATGGCTATTTGTTTTAATAGATTCTCCCATCACTTGATCTCTGGGAAAGAGGTAGATTACATTAGTTAGGTGTTTTAGTGCTTTTTTTATTGGGAGGTATGAGACTTTCCTGGCACTGGGAGTTAAGTGCAGACTGTACTGCTGATTCCATGACTCTATGTATCATTGAATAGGACAATGACAAACAAGTGACAGCTTTGATAGAAATCTGTTTTATCTAAAAATAGTGCAGGTAGAATTAGGTAAATGGGCAAGAGACATGGGATAGTTCTAGCTGCCTAGATTATCTTGCTCAGCCTCTGGGATGTTACAGTTCGTAGGATCTTTCTCCTGCTGTAGAATTCTGTCTCAGCCTCTGCATGCATCCCTCAAGACTGCTTTCCTGCCAAAGCCTCTGAGAAGATACCATCTTAATCTTGGTGTGATTCTGGCTTATCTGCAATAGGCCCCTGAAATCTCATAATGCTGTGTTTTTACTGCAGAGGTAGTATGCATCATCTGCATTGGCAATAATTTAAGAGGAATTTCTTTGACTCTCGGGAGAACACCAAATTACACTGCAGTTTTTTTCTTTAGTTAACTGGATGCTTTTATTAATGGCACGGAGAGGCTGAGTCCCCATTTCGGTGCTATGCTAATTTTCACTGTACTTAAATGTCAACCTGCACCCTTTCTGGGTCAGTCAGCTTGAGTGAAAAACGTTGCTTCAGCTAGAGAATTGTGTTTGGTAGGAACTGAGTGAGCATTGGTGCTCAGGATGTAATTGAACTGGTTCTGCAGTGACAGTGAGCCTATAGTATCCCATAGACTGCTGACATGCGGGTTGTTTCTATATGAAATATCATCTATGCAGTGAGTAGTCCATGTTTTCTAAAAGGAAAAATTGTAGTTTTTACTGTTTTCATTCCCTTCATATGTTTTCTCATGTTACTTTCAAGAGCAGAGGTTGGGACGTCGGTTTTCTGCATTTTGGCTATTTACAAATGATTTGGTGAGTTCTGAATCCTCCCTGAAAATAAGCAGTCAAGAGAGTGAGTGTGTGCCAGTGCCTCGTATTCCTCCACCTGGGCGTAGTGTAATGCCATCTTGTGGAGTTGTCGTTATATTACTCTAGATTAAAATGAGTAACAAATTCTGTGGGTTTGGCGGGTGCTTTCCCTGTACCTCAGAGGGAGACCTGCACATTTATCTTGTCATAAGGGAGAGAATAAACCACCAAGCTCTAAAGCATTATCAAGAGGAGTAAATAATTCATGGCTTTAAAATAACACAAAGGTACTTATAGACAGGTTGTCAAGGAGACAATTTAATATTCTTGATCAACATGTTAAGTATCTATTTTCATACACCACAATATTCTTCTTATTGGCATCATAGCAAACGAGAATTTTAAGGGAAGATAGGAAGGAGAACCAGAAAGTGCCTTTTTGGATGTGTCAACTCTAAACTTGACAGAAAGTATAGAGGTGCTTGTCTAAAAAATTAACAACTAGATTGTGGAAGCTGTTACTATAGCTTGATTGGAGTCCTCTAAATACTTGATGAGAGATGATGGGTAGGCAGGATCAATCATAAAAAGCTTGAAAGTGATGGCAAATAGCTTATGGTTAATGCAATAGAGAAGGGGCAGTCAGTAGAAGGTTGAAAAGAGCAATGATATAGTTAGATTGGCAAGTGAGGCTGATAATTTGTGCAGAAGCATTCTTCATAAATCTATTATCTATAAAAGGTCCAAAAGATTATTACTTTTCCCTGCATTTTACTACTTTATGTTAACGTAATCACTGACAAATAAATATTCTTTATCTTCACTGTTTCCTTCTGTCAACTGTGTCACTGTGGCACAATATCACATGGGGTAAGGCATATTCTTGGGAAGTTCTGCAGCTGAAACGTACACAGTGAGACACCTATATGACATAGATGTTTGCAGAAGATATTTATTTATAGTATAGATCAAACAGCAATGCTTAATTCTCCATTGACTTTCTGCTGCATTCTTCACACACAATAACTGTATCAGTCACTTGAGTGAAATAGGTAAACAGGTAAATATTGTTTCTATGAATATGAAATGCCTTCTCAGCTGAGATGGTATGGTGTGCCTGGTATCTCTGTTTTTCTGTGTATACTACTCTGCCATTATTTGATCCTACCTAAGAGGACAGTTTTTGAGAATCAAGTTCCGTGTGTATGTTTGATTTGGTTGGTTTGGGGTGTTTTGGGTTTTTTTTCTTTTTTTTTCTTTTTTTCCCTGCCCACTGAATGTGCTTCAGCTATGCTCAACTAGTTTTAGCATCTTTTAAAATAAGTTTAAGTAATTGAATATTACTTCTGGCAGTTCAAGGAGTCTAAATTTCTAGTTTTTATGTGGGAATGATCATATGTGGGACACTTCATATTTATACCCATGCTTAGTGGTACCCGAAAGATTCTTTGTAAGAGCTGACATTCTTCAGCTGAAAAAGAATTATGCTACCTAATTTATGTGAGCCATCACAACTGCTAAGACTGATAGGATTTCAAATATTGAGTCTTTACGACTTTTCTTGGAAATATTCTGAAACAGTCTGTGCGGTGAAATCACCAGATAAAACAGACTAGATTGCTTGTTAGCATTCTGTGAGCTGAGAAAGAGGTTATATCAGTTTATTAATGTCCTAGTTATTCGTACTGTTCCAGACACTTCTATAAGGTTATTTTCTGAATAGTGTATCTGTAAGGGTTGATTCAGACAGTAGTAAGACTTTTAGAAAAGACCTATGGGAATTAAAAGGAAAATTCCCTTCACTCCACAATCATGCGAACTCTTAGTCCTTCTGAGTCTTTGACAGGATGAGAAGGATCAGTGGAAGATTCCTCGGGTAAGATCTCTATCCATGGAAATAAAAGGAAGCTAACTCCTTATGACTAGTGCTGGGGTACATTTTAAAGTCAGAGAATACTATTGTAGCATCATATAGGCAGGATTTGATTTTTTTTGGAAATCAGAATATCTGGTACTACAGCTGTTTCAGAATGTTATTGTTATTGAAGCTTTTTTTCTGGTGGGAGTAGAAAAAGGATTATGGCCAAATTTTTAAAAACAACTTTAGGCTTTGCTCCAGTCCTTGTTTTACCGACTTATTTTTCAGGAAAATGGACTGCTTTTGCTTCAGTACTGCTTCTGCTTTCAAAGATTTTTAAATAGATATTATATTTCACTTTAAAATAATTACTAATAAATAATCAAGCTATGAAAAATTTAGAATTAGATCAAAACGTAGATTTCAACACTAGTAAAATGTGATGAGATTGCTATCTGATGGCTCAGGTTAGGCCTGCACCTGGGCCTATGTTTCCATTTTTGACGTTTGAGATACACTGTTGAATGCAAAGTCAATCTCTGTTAAGTTTTTAATTATGTAGCTTTAGTTTCTGAGAAACCTTGTAGTTGAAGTGTGAAACCCTCAGACCGGGCATGCTATTCAAAGTGAAACCTTACCAGTGTTGATGGAATGAGAAAAAAAGCTCTTCCTCTGTTTTATAGCTTGTGTTAGCCCACTGTTAATAGATCTTAGGATGAGATTTTACATGTCTGCAACAATATATGGTTGAGTCATAATTTCTTGTTAATCACTAGAACTCAGAGATTCCCTTTCTGCTGTACTGCTGCTTGGTCAGTTTTTCTCCTTTTTAAATTCATCTGCTTTATCTTTCTTAAGGGTTACACTTAACAGTTGTATGTTTTGTGTATCTATGTTTTGTGTTTTCTGGAAAGGACATACAATATTGCTTATGTGGAAAGCTAGATATCCTTTTCAGGTCCTAGGGCAACTAAAACATCTGAATAGATGCCTGTGATAGAAATTTGACAGCACTTATATGACCTGGAAAAATATATACAGTCCTGTAGACAATACTTCAGGGATAAATCCTCACTTGGTTGCTCCTAAGTCTTGTGCTTCGTTTATCAAACATTTGAAGATATTTGGTATCAAGGCATTCCCACATGATAAGTAACTGGCTCCGTTTCATCTCTTCTCAACTTCCTGGGAGGGACATAGCCCAGAGATGTTCTTAAATTACACTGGAGTTGAATAGGCTTCAGGATACTTACATCATAAAGATAATGGGAAGCCACCCATAAATGAGTTTCGAACATAAGCACAAGACCTTTGATTTGCATGAATTCATTGCTGCTGTTAATGCTATATAGGCAAATGAGAAGGATTCTTATGTTGAAAAGCCTGTTTGTGATTTAGAGTTTGTCTCATTTTCATGAAAGAATTATGCATTTAGGAAGGACTGTTCAAATGCAGGAAGTCCTACAAGTTAGGTGGAATTTCAGAGCCTACTTTCAGGCAACAGACTCATAGCTTATTCTGGTGAGCTATCCTGAGGACGCATTAGTGTACTAAAGAGTAAATTAGATTTAGGAAACCTGACTTGTGGAGATTTTAATTTAGATAACTAAAGCTGGGTTCCTGAAAGTATTGTTTACAATGAATTACAACGTGATTTGTTTTGGAAACTCAAGTGTTCACCAGGAAAACCTGTCTGGCCTTGGTTTCGCAATGAATTTTACTTTAGTGCAGGTGCCACATAAAGGTCATTCTCATCCAGGCAAAGCAAAACATTACTTGAAATCAAAACATTGAGCTCAATAAATGCCAAAGGCTGTCTGAGCTGAAGAGGAGAAAGGGGAAATTATCTTTTGTTCTACACTGAAAGCAGACTTTGTGAGTTTCATTACTCATATGTGCATTTCTTCTTGTCACAATATCAATTTCATTTTCTTATTTTTTGTGATTCTTGTTCAAACAGCAGAAAAATAGACTCAGTGTTGTGCTCAGAAGCAGAGGTGGAAAGCCAGCTAAAGAAACATTTAAAAATACCAGTGATAGCTTATTTATAGACTTCATCGTGCCTTTGTCTGATCTGGAGGGACTTACTCATATAACATAGTTTTTTTCCAAAGAGAATCAGAGTTATAAGTCCTTCAGAAGGTTTTTATGCTATCTTCTTCACTGCAGAGTATAAGCATTGCATAGTTATGCAGTGCGCTAACTAGCTTTTGCCATATGTCCTTCAGCTGAGGACTTTTAAAAGACACATGCTGTTGTGCATTTAAGTCAAAGGCAGTATCGAAAACATCCACTTAGCATCTTAAGCAGAAGATGACTGATGACGATTTTCAGTACCTAACGTCACTGCCATGTATTAATTATTGAAAATTTGACTGTGTCCAGTTAGTATTAGAGCAAAACTGCTGAATAACTGGATATATGCATACTGAAAAATTTAATCTGCAAACTTGAATAAGGTGGGCATAATGCTATGCACACAATTTGGAGAAGTAGGCATGATTTTAGGTGCTTATCATGTGAAAAGAATGACAACAGAGTTACTGACGGGAAAAAGTTACTAGAATTGCCCTTCAAAAGACTTTCTATGGAGTAGATGTGAATTGTTAGCAATGTCATAATCAAAAATGTGCAAGAATGCCTCTCATTCTTTCTGCTACTGTCAGTAGTCAGAAAATGTGGTAAAGAAAGGAAGAGGAAAGCAGCTGTTTTATTAAAACTTCTAAACACAAATGTAAAATACCCAGATAAGTAGTTTTTTCCTTTTTACCTAAAAGCCTTAAAAAGAGTTACACATCCTGAAATCCTGAGCATCAATTAAGAGAGTGAATGGGCAGTAAGATTTCTCTGGCCGGCAATCGTTGGTGCATTAAATGAATGCCTAAGAAAGACTATTCTTCCCTTGGAGTTTTGCTAAACAATAAGGAAAATTTATAAAGCATTGTGGGGTTCAAGCCTAATGAGACCTAGATTGGGATTGACAGTTGACTTCATGAGAGAGACTGTACACATCCCTGTGTTTAACAAACAGATGATGTCTGGCATTTTTAATTTGACTTCTGAGTAAGTGTGAACAGCAGAAACTGATGCTTCATAAATATTCAGCTGTATTATTGGCTCATGTCTGTTAGGTTACGTGATAAAAGGCTGTCTGCGCACCCAGAAGGGAGCACAGAGGGAAAATGGCGGGTGGGTGTGCCAAAGTAGTGCTCTGCTCAGCTGCTGCCAGGCCCATGGCAGGAGAGCTGTCAGCCCATCTAAGGCTCAGCCCTGTAAGCCCAGAGGAGCACAGAGGCGGGAACCCAAATTAAGGACTCAGCGGAAGGAACCCCCCTGCCTGGGCCCTCCCCAGGGCTGCCCCCCTCAGCCCCAGTTTCCAGGTGTGAAGCCCCATCAAGATGAGTCACTGGAGCGCTTTTTGGACTGGGAGAGGTCGCTGCCGAGGGATGTGTGAGGCATTATGGGATGCAGGGGAAGAGCATTTTGGGGTTGTGCAGGACTTACTATGGGATGTTTAGCAGAGGAATCAAAGGTGGGGAAAGGGATGGATTTAGGTCATTTGGGGAGCAACAAGTGTGGGAAGAGGTAAGGGAATGGAAAGGGCTGGTCTGGTGTAAATAGCTTGCTGGTTGGCATGCCTGCTTGCTGGTTGGCATGTCTGGCCACAGCTTGCACCTGATCGGCACAGTCTGTCCTATCTTCCTATTAAATTCCTTTCTAACTCTTTTCCTGGGTGAGGGACTCTGTTCTGAGTGCATGGGTCTGGGTGCCAGCGACTGGTGTCAGGCCACAGGTCGGGGGGCCTGCGTGTCTGTGTGCCAGCAGCTGGGGAGATCAGAGTGAGTGGACTTAAGTGATAGCAACTGGAGCAGGACCTTGCGTCCCGGGGGCCTGTGTGTCCGTGCTGCCAGCGCCTGGAGTGAGTGGGGGCCTGTGTTCCGGCGGCCGGGCAGGCACCATGTGGGCCCATGTGCCTGAGTGCCAGCGACTGGAGAGACTGGAGTGAATGAAATCAAGTGCCAGCCGCTGTGGTGGCTGATCTGTGTGGCCAGTCATGTATGTATGTAGTGTATATATGTGCTCTGTGTGCATACGCCTACTTAGGAATATGTATTCACCTCGCTGCTGGTTAGACCTGCAGAGCTGCAGAAGCCTCCTGTCTCTTGGGCTGCTGGATCCAACACATATTTTTGGATCCAACATATATTTTTCCCTTAACAATGTCCATACCTGTTGAGTCAGAGATGCAGTAATTGTTATCAGAATCAGTCATTAAACTGCATAACAGTTGATAAAGAATGAAAAGTCTCTTTGCGAGGACATGGTTAATTTCTGTTTAATTCAGCAAGTTTACTTTATCTCTTGTTTTCTTTTGGGAAGAAGCTTGTGCTGTACATTGCTCTCCATCTGTATAACTCTACTGATGTGAAATTTAAGACAAGTTTGAAATACCTGTTCCTTGAATACCCCTCTTTCAGACACCTTAGGCTTTCCCTGTAGAAGGAAACATGGCAAACCAGGTTGCAAGGGAGAGAATGCTGGACTAGAGAGACTTACGCAATTAATTCCTGCTTGTAATATTTTTGATTCTGTGATTGATTTCTTGCTACATTGTTTTGCAATGGTTGAGGGTCTTTTGTTTTGTGACACAGTGATACTACTTGATTTGTTTTAACTGTGAGATCTCCAGTGCTTTTAGTTTCTTTGTTTTCACTGACATGAATTTAGATTGTCAAATGCTCAGTAGCATGTCCGGGTTCACAGTAATAAGTCCTAGTCAAAAACAGACCAGCAATATTTGTTGCGATGTCATTACTCACAGAGTACTTGGAACGTATTGGGGTCCCTTACTGTGTCCCCTCGTTGATATGAGGAAGAAATGTGACTAAGGCATCTTGCTTTGAAGTGGTGTTGGGTTGCATTATCCATTGCAAACAAACCAGTTATCACCATCTACTTGTAAATAATTCACAAAATGAAAGAACAACTAAATTGCATGGATTTCTCATTAGGAATCAGCTGAGGTAAGCAGGAAATCCTTTGCTTAGCACATGTTCACCAGGAGAACGTGACATATTTCAAGCAGAAGAATCTGCTTATGACACAAAGTTCCTGATGTGTGAAAGATCTTGTGTCATTGCATTCTGAACAGCTGTTTGCATAATGTTTTTGGAGCCATATAACATAATAAGGATTTATTTAGTGATGTCATACCAAGACTGAAGGGATTTCCAGTTCAGTTTTCTATTTTCAAAACCTGGCAGGTCTACATTAGGCTCTTTTCAGCTAGTAGTAGAGTTACAATTTGACACTTACCGCTTTTTCTTTCTTTTGTCATGGGCAATAAGCTTTTATTTTATTTTCAGATCAAATGCGAGGATACATTTTTAATAAACTGGTATAGTATAGTAACATTACCAATTGTATAATGCTTCAAACTGTGGTTTTTATGAAGCTTTGCTAGAGTAAGAAATCGAGAGGGCCTGAAGTCTCCCTTATCAATTGCAATATGCTTGGGCACATCACTTTTCCCATTTTGAAGTAAATGGGGCTGTGTATGTCAAAAGCAGAATTGCTTGTTTCTTTCATATGGCATACTGAGTTATCAAGAAAGAGAAGATCCTTTTTTGTGCTATTAATATTACCTAGTTTGAGATGTGGCAAATAACCTGAAATAATATGACAGAAATGAACGCAAGAGTGACATTAAAAGGAAATTTTCTAATTTGAGATCTGACACTATTCCAGTCTTCAAAGTGTTAGTGAATATTTAATGGATCAGACATCTACTGAAAGGACGTAGACTGAATTATTTAAGGGCATCACAAACCCTTGAGTATTTAACCCCTGAAGCATTGAAATTAATAACTGAGGCTTAGTTATTCTGATGTAATGTTGTTCATTCCCAGGCTTCATCTCATGGTATTTTATTTGTGATTATTAAAGCAATATTGGTCTACAGAGTACAAGCAAAACTAAACGGATATTCCTATATCAGAATACTCTGTAATCCCACTAGCTATCCTAACATTCTTAAAAGAAATATTCTAAAATATTATAGTGTTGAATAGACAAAAATAAATATTCATAGAGTGGTTCTCATGAGTCTTCAAGACCATTCCAGACAACACACTTTCCATTAACTACAGTGCTTGTTCTTAGAGGTGATGTTTGGGGCTTGTGTTGGGGTGAACTGAATCTTTGTCAAACTGCTGCATCTTCATTATCCCTAATGAATTTATTAGCCGGATATTGGAATTTGACAAGGTAGTTTCTACACTGCTTAGAGAAATGCTTAATAAAAGGGCAGTCCTCCATGTATTGTACATGCTGAATAACAAATACTGAGTAACTAAGTTGTGCATAGACAGGAATTGATTTGATTATGCTTTTACATTGTCCCTGAACTAAGCATCACAGTGTAAGGTGCTTTTGAGTTCCAGACATCATAATCCAAGTATATGAACACATCCAGGTACTCATAGATCAGGATCTACTTGTCTTAAGGCTAGATTGCGTAAACAAAGCCGATGTGGTACTGATGGTGTAAATCAGTCTCCCATCTAAAGCATTAGCTCACATGTGATTTGGAATTCTCATGAAGATTCAGGTATTTATTCTAAAAGGAGAAATCATATAGGAAAGAAATTTAACTGATTGTGCCAGATCCATTGCTTGGCAGAGCTGTCTTTGGTACTATTTGGCAGTGGGGGCAGAATTAATTTTAAGCTGTCTTTATTATTTCGCCATAATTGGGCTAGCTGAAGTGTGTACCCTACTTTTATGTTACACAGACTGATGCTGTTGATGATTCTAAATGCCTGTTCAAAAAGGCAAGTTTTACCAGGGCATAGACCTGATCCATAACCCTTTGCCTCACTGTGATGTATATTTTGACAGTGTCTGAACCAAAAGTTTTCTTTCTAACTTAACATTTTTCTTCATTATCATATTATTTTGACTGGGAATTTCCACAGTATTCACAAAAGCATCAAGACTTGCCAATACTGTATAATGAGAGGAGGAGATAATGAAAGCTAAGATAATTTTTGAATGAAACTTTAAATGTGAACACATGAAGCAAGAGGGAAATTGGATTTCTGAAGTTGTTCAAAGGTTTTTCTGAAAGCCATTGGATAATGTTGGATTACCTTCTATGTCTTGAATGTTGGTATCTTAAGAAGGACGTATTTTATAGGTGTTAGATTCATATTCCGACTGAGTAGTATCTTTGTCTATAGCATTATTCAATGTATGTAAGTATAGCCAAATGTAATCCAAATATATTAGATCTGGAATTTACCTCCCTTTCTCATACAGAATAACATCATACTATGCAAGTAATACATCTGAAACTGCCCAGTATTTTTTCAGTGAATTAAGAGATCATCAGTGTGCAGTAAGACTTTACCTCTTGCCTCTTAGAGTTGCTACATGAAAGAAAACTAATGGTTAATGACTGCATAGCTAGTTAATTCTTTTGCTTCCCCACCTACACATAATGAAACACTGACATTTGATTTCTTGCAAGTATGTCCTTTCTCTAACCCTGCTCCTGTCTTGTTTTCTATATTTCCCAGAGACTGCAGCCTTGTGAGCTGCTGTAATGTCTAAGTCGCACTGAAAGACCAAGGCTTTGATAGCTAATGTTAATAACATAAATTGAAGAGAAATATGAGATACACAGAAAAATTTTATAGATCCCATTGCCCGAGCAGAGGGGAGCCACTAATCTCAAGGCTGCCATCTCCAAATGAATTTTTCAGATTAGCTGTTTAGCTCTTTTTTCATAGTTTTTTTTGTCGTTTCAACCAAGATGTTAGTTGTATTTTTTAATGAAAATGAAATATTGCATACTGACAAAGCAAAATGCACTTGCTGAGGTGGGAGGGTGAAGGAGGCGTATAGCATAGTAACACCACGCTCAACTGTCTTTCCCCTTCCCATTCAAATAGCCTAAGTTAAGTGCAGCCTCAGCTTGACATATACAAGCCAGAGTCCTGACATTCCTGTTTTCCACCTATTATTTGTAATTATCTCTGTCTCAGGCTAGATTTGTCTGAGGATTTCTGGATGGCTAATAAATTCTTATTCATCAGTTGGGTTAATACAAGTAGAGGACATTTATATTTCTATATAATCAATATGGTAAAAAATAATTGTGAGCCCAGTTATATGCCAAAATTATAAAGGCAAGTGCCAACTTGTTTTAAGCTAGGAGGAATGATTTACAGAACTTAGGCAGGGAATAATAGCTGAGCTATTACTTATAACAGCAGTGGGTTGATGCTAATATGTTGATGCTTTATTAATAACTTCAAGGTGAGTAACATGTATTTCTGTGCTTCTCTGTAAAATCAGGGTGTGCTTTCTACCTAAAAAGGCAGTTGGGATTGAACGGTCATTTCAATTAGTAAGACTATGAATACTGCTGCTGCACTTCATGTTCCCATCTTGATGTCTGGAGAGCTTCAAGTACAACTGCCACAGACACTCATAAGATCAAGGTCAAACTGTCTGCATAATAAATGATAGAAAGTATTAATTCACCCACAGATGTGGTGGCAGAGATGAATAATCTTCATGCAGTTTATCTATACATCTGGGTATTTGAAAGGCTTAATTAATTACAACACAATGAATCCTGCATTAAGTGTCCCTCTCAAAGGTATTTAAGGGACAGTTCAACACTATGTATTGCCTCTATGCTGTATGCTTTCACCAGGGAGTTATAAATTATAGTTTTCCAGGTTTCCTGCTTTCAGGGTGATGCAAGAAAAGAGATAATTTTACTTAACTGGGAGTAAATAAATAGATAGTTCAGTCCATTTTAGCTTTTATTACCTCTAAAGTTAGTTTCTGTAGGCTTGTGGCTAAAGTCTGACACATAAGGTCTTTTTGTAGAGCCTGCCTTTAAAAATAGAATTAATAAGCAGTTTTTGAAAAGTTCGCTGTTGGCAGAATAGTTCTATTGAAGTTGAAAAGCATTTTACCTATTGATTTCAATGGAAAGGGTTAGGCCCATGGTAGGAATTTTTGAAAATCTACATCTGAATCTATTAGCAGTGTTTCTAAAAGCTTACGCACCAATTTAGTATTTAGAGTAGCATGTCATACTAAGACTTTTGCTTTTTGACATTTATTCATCGTGATAGAGCTAGGCAAACAGCATACAAATTACTTTTAAATATTTTTCTTAAATAATAATTCAAAGCAGATTTGGACCTCAAACTGCACTAATATTCATGAATCGCAAGTACCTTCACTAAAATTTTGGAAACACATTGATGTAAAAGTAAGTTTAATGAAATGATTATCGGGCATTGAATGGAAAGTGAACTTTGAGAAGATAAAGTCTGTCTTATAAACTGTCAAAGGTAGCCCAAGATACCTTCAAGTCAAGCCAGCCTTTTGTAACAATTTCTGAATGTCTGTCAGTGAAACTACTGACAGTGAAATATTTGCAATCAGTCTGTAGAACAACAAATAATTGTTGACGTGATTTGGAATGGATTTCACTTCAGAGTAAATGCCAGCACTAGTTTCATATAAATGGAGGCATACATTCAAAGCTTGCTGATGTTAACAGCAAGACTTCATGTAGGACTTACATGTTTTCTGAGCCTTTTGTGCGATCACTTATGATTAGAAAAAGAAGATAAATTCAGTAAATTATTTGTTTGCTGTTCCCCTATTGATATTTTGAAAAACACAAAGCTTTTGATGTATGACATATGTACCCATCTTTTCAAAAAGCCAGTTTTATGGAAGAGATTTGGATAGAACTCCTATCTAGGTACTGGACAGGGGTTGAGAAAGTGAAAGAGGTATTCCCAAAGGCTATAATTTGCTTGGCAGGGGTTAGTGCTTATATGGAGGGCACCTTTTTCTTTGCATCTTTGGGTCTGTAGGACTTGGTATTTACCTCAGCATTGGTACTTAAGATGTGTGAGAGATACGAAGTGAGAGTCTGGAAGCTTGCAGTGATGCATGATTAGGATTTTTTTGCTAGCATTCTGATATTAACCTCAATACTCTTTTGACTGCATTAGTTACAGTTTTAGTCCCATGTTCCGAACAATTTCATTTGCAAAATGAAAATGAGTGGTTGCATATGTCTGATGGATAAAATGAGAGCTGTATAATATTTGGTTTTATGTGCAAGCTAATTTGTGACAGAGATGTAGTCACAGCTCTGGAGAGGTTCTAATCCATATAGTTTAAATAAAATGTTAATGATAATCTTTATTTTCACCCGCAGTTCTGTTGTGTTACAACTATGTAATATTTCATCGTCACATTACTGGATCAGGCTAAAATATACTAGTCTTTTATTTGATGTGATTTGGACATATAATGCAAATGTGGTTCAGGTGGGCGTATTAATTACATGAAAAAAATTATGAGGGGGGAAAAAAAAGTGTGATTTAAAGCATAGTAAAGTAGGCAGGTGGACTCTTAAGTTTTTTAATTGGCTTATTAAGACATACATAACAGAAGTGCAACAAAATTATTTTATTATTCCAAAATGCACAACAGACAATACAAGTGTTTACAGATCTATTTTGAAAATGTATCTTTTTCCATACTACAAACTACTCTGTTTTTCAATTTTAATTCAAAATTCTCTCATCTGGAATGGAATAATTCCTGAAATGAGTAATATGCTTAGTTTTAACTGAAGTCAAACTCACGTTTAAAACTGAAATGAGTGAGAGGCAATTTGATTTACCTATTACTTTACCACTTTGAAAACTTCACTAGACCAAAGAAAATGTCCATGCAGTTAAATCTTATAAATAAAATTAAGATAAGAGAACTAATATCTTTCAGTAAAAAAGCTAAAAATGAAATAAGTTAAAATATCTATTTTAAGAGCGATCCAGAGTAACTGACAAATTCCCTTAAATAAACATGTCTGTAAGGCACTCAAAAGCAGACATGTCAGGTGACCTCAGGAGGTCATCTACTTCATTCCCTTGCCTCATGGCAAATTAACTTTATCTCTGTCATTCCCAACAGGTTCAATATGTTCTTGCAGACCGGTAGTGGTCACTACTCCACAGACCCCACTCTCTCTCTCCCTTCCTTCCCCAACCCACTGGCAACTCATTTCAGTGTCTAGCTGTCTGTACCTTTCAGAAGATTTGCTAGTGACTACTCTGAATCTTTCATTAGTTGTTCTGTTCGCTATGAACATGGAGAACTGACTATTCCTTTTTTCTTTGTAACAGTCTTCAAGCATGTAAAAGGTTCCACTAATTCCCCCCCCAAGTGTTACCTCCCGTAAGCAGAACAACCACATTTATTTAAATTTATTTCTCCTAAGAAGTTTTTTAGGCCTCTCTCCATTCTTATTACTCTTCTGTGGATTTTCTCCAGTTTTTCAACACTGTGAAGTTCTGTGTCCAAAGCTGGAAATAACAACTCAGCTGAGGCTCTTGTCATGTTGAGCAGAGTGGTGGAAGTAGGTTGTGTCATGTAGGCTCTACTCCTTGCATTCCCACTTTTCCACAGCGGTGTGATACTGTTGACTCATACTTAGCTTGTATAACCTTCAAGTCTTCGGTGCTGAAGTGCTGCTGAAC
>NW_009214873.1:30080-58445 GCF_000690835.1 Fulmarus glacialis
TTGTGTAGGTGATTGTTTCTGATGAAGAGCAGTATCTTTTCGTTTTCCTTATAGGATTTCATTCTGTAGGTTTCAGATAATTTTCCCAATAAAGTGAGATAATTTTCCATTCTGATTCAGTCAGTCTTCCAGCTTGCTTCCAGACCATCCCAACTTCATATTGGCCATTGCGGAATTAGATTGCTGCAGAACTCTATGTAAACTTGCATTCTCAGAAGGGACTACTGTGAACTACTTTCAAGGCATGTCATCAAACCATGTTTGCACTACTGGGATCAGGTGCCTCTAGATTCATCCCTAAATAATTTGTGAGTCTCCTATGTTAAATAGTATTTTTAAAGTTCTCATTCTTACATTCTGTTGCATAATGAGAGGAAATCCAGTGTTTCTGACACGTGGCAATATTTTCAGAATTGTTTAACTGACTTAGGATATGTTTACTGAGGTGAAAGTAGACAGCTGATGATTCTTTTTTCAAGTTAGCCAGGTATGAACTAGAGTTCATGTTATTTGTGTTATTGTGGCACTGAACCTGAGCTAACAAGCCTTACTGAGAAAGCACAAGAGTTTGGGTGACATTCAACATTTGAACATAGATTTTGGCTCTTAAATAAACATGCTGTTATTATTTCCAGAGCATAATGACTATATGAAACATTTTGCCAAAAAAAAAAAAGGTCAGGATCTCAGCTGAGAGAGGTTTACAGTCCAACTAATAGAAAGCGAGGGCACAGATGTTAGTTGTAAGAAAACCAGTGCTGCAAGGCTTTTTAAGATAAGTGCGTTCTGAAGAGAGATGGAAAGCAAGGGATAATAAAGACTGGGAAGTTGGGAACTTTTTGAAAGCATAGGATAGCATAGAATAAGCTAAGTGAACTAGGCAGTGGAAATACAGGAATATAAAGAATGAAGGTGTAATAGAGAAGAAGAGGAGGAAGGGCAGAAAGAATTGGAAGCAGCATTCTAAAGACCTATAAAAATGATCTTAAGGAAACTGATGGGGTAAGTAGGGAAGGCCTGAAGAGAAGTTTAGTCAGTAGCTCTCCATTTTGGCCTTAAAAAATTTGTTTTTCAATCTTGGCAGTTTCTAAATAGCCTTGCCTATTATCTTCCACTTAAGCCCGATCAGACCTTTATTTAGAAGTGAACATTTAAAGCCAAACTGCCATCTCAAGTACCCTTCATTGGTTACTTCCATTCTGACTGAAGGAACAGTAGGATGGCCCCAGCCCTCTCACAGTGCAGTCAGTGCTGTCAGTGTCGCAGGTCTCACAATGGCACTCTGTAGCTACCGGGTACGAATAGAAAGATTCGGGATGGTCACCGCAGCCAGGGATCTTCACTGTTTCATACACAACCTCCCTGAAGGTGCATGTTTGCTGAACAGATGATACTGGTGGATATTTATATACTGGATCCTGAAAATTACAAGAAGGAAATACTTATTTTGAAATTTTTTATGGGGTAGAATTCCAAATTTTTATAAAATAAAGGACCTGATGTGAAAACTAATTAAACCGGTGGGGAAAATCCCACTGAGATCAAAAGGATTTGGATCAGACTCTTCTAATTTCACCTAGATCCTTTCAGGAGGACTGATATGGCAAATTTGTGTTATACGATCACCAGACAATCTTGCAGGTCAATTGCTTGATTCTTCAAATTATTTGGAAAAGTAGAGGAGTCTACATAGCAATGGCTACATTATTGTATCTGTTTGCAACCACAAACTGAACACAAGGCAGAGATCCAGATTGTCATACTTCAACTCTAGTTATACAATGTAAACATAATGTGTGCAGCCAGTTAAAGATCTCAGTTTTACTAGCATCTTTTCACCCTTCGCTTTGTGGTTCAGATTGGCTGTGTATCTACTTTTCAGTCAAATAGCACAGCAGTTACTCAACTTGTTCTTTCACAAGGCTCATCCTGCCTGTGTGTTCATTACGGACTGGAAAAATGGGTTATTCATACATCACTTGGAATATTTAATTCCGGTGCCTGAAATTAAACCTAAGATTCTCACCCTTGTGAAGCAGTATCCTGAGCACCACGTGGCATTCACTGTAATACAGAATTCACATTCTTCTCTTTCCACTGCTATAGTAATATTGGTAAGATGACAGCTATTGCAACAAATTGCTTTCCAGCAGAATAACAGCATGTAACAATTAACTGTCTTCATCCTGTGTATAAAGCAAAAAATATATCTATACTGGAGAAATATGTATAGTTATTTTCAACAGCAAATATTTATAGAAACAGGGAGAAATTGAGCCTTCACATTATCCTCGAGTGGTTCTATAATAGCAAGCTTTCAGAAACATCAGTGAGAACATAGGATAAAGCCATTAAATAGATCTATCTATTTAATGTATGTTTATTGTTAAAGGAATTTGATTTTCCTAAACGACTGAAATGGCATGTCAGCAATCTTTGCAGAATAATAATAGCAGAGTACCATACAACTTTCAGTGAAATATGTTTACCTAAGTTTCTGTACAGAGAATGTGTCCTGTCTTTAAGGAGAAAGAAAAAGAAGCAAGAGAGAGAAAGAGCAAAGGATAATCTATTTTTCAGAAGCAATTAATTACATACAGTGTTTGCAATTTGAAAAGAGATTTCTAGATCAGAATCTGATGAAAACTTACGTGTATTCTACTTGCCTTCCTGCTTAGTAGCTGTAGTGAAAAGAAAGCCCTATGCTTACCTTTTATACTAAATCGTGTGTAATTTATACCTTGAGGATTTGCAGTGTATTAATGCAGCAAGCATTAGTTTGGTGCTTGGTGAAAGTGGATTAATCTTCAGCCAGGCAGTGAGATCAAGCCTTGTTAAGAGGAAAAATGGAAAGCAAAACACACTCAGGACCTGATGGTGAAGGTTACTGTCACAATGTCTTTTTAGAAGTTTCACTGGATTTGATTCAGTGGCATTTAGAGAAAAAGGTTGAGAAGCCTATTTTTGGAAAAGAAAAGTTCAGGTGTTTTAACTGTGTTTTATGTCAGCTCTCAAACTGACAGGCTTGGGGCGCAAGCTGGTCCTCTGGTAATTCATAGCGGAGACATTGCTGGAGTGTTTCTTGGCTAATGAACATGTTCCTGAGTTTTTCAGGGTATCAATCTTAATTGCTTTTCTCTGAATTAGGTCTTACCCAGTGAGCTGCATATGTACTTGTTTATTGATCTGTGCTCCGAGAAAGCTAGTAGTGCGAGTTTTGTTAAACTCAACTTTTCTATACCATTTAAAATACCACTGTGGTTTTTCAAAATTCAGATTTCTATCCCAGTATATGCAATCCTGGTTCCTGTCTGTCGCATGGTCACTTTTTTTTTAACTTATGTAAGGGATGTCTGTGTTGTGGAAAGGGACTACAACGATGTCACAATGAGGCTCCAGATCTGTGTTTTCTGTCAGTGATCTCAGATCAAGTATTGTCATGTTACAGGGAGAATGCTAATATTTTTAACAGGCAACCATGCAAACTCAACTTGAATGCATTCCCTAGTTCGTCATGATAATAAAAGATTCTATGAATAGTGTTCCCCCGCTCACTGCCCTTTTCCTGCGCTCACAAGTTAGTGATGTGTGCCTCTTCACCAGAATAAGGACAGAGAAATATGTTGAGCTATCACTTCTGGGGAAAATGACTCACAGTAGCACTGTAGTTACTATCATTTGCCCAGAACAGCCAGTCTTGCTTTGTTATGACTGTTCTATTATGGTCAGTCTGACTTTTACAGAAATCCTTCCACAAAAGAAAACCGGGCAAGGACATACAGCATTTTATCATGAAAAGAAATTCTCACTGGCTTATTAGTTGTCCTGCAGACGGGATACTTTCCAAAATGGCTTTTACAAATGAGCCCTTTAAGTGTCTCATACCTTCCTGTGGTCCTGCAGATTGGCCATCTGTTCCAGTTTCCATCCAGTCTGCAATACCTTAATTTGTTAATGAATTTCCTATCACACCAAAATTAGAAAGTGATCCACAAATTTTCCCTGGACATATACTGCAGGAATAACTTTATTTGAATGAGAATACAGCTCAATTAAATGTATAAAGAGGTCAAGAAAGCAGACATCTTCCTCTTTACTAATATAAACTGTGATTGTTTGATAATGGTCTTTTGTGTCTTTTAGTGTCAACACAGACTGTCTTCTCAGAGAAGATTCTCAGTTGCCATACAAAAACTGATTACAATTAGTTATATTCCTACTGAGCGTCTGGCCTTTTCTAAGTCCTAATTTATGCAAATTAAATAAACCCAAAGAAAATTCATTTGTAAAGGACAATACAGAAAATACCTAATCGCTCAGTTGCAATGGTCTGTTTCATGTTTTGAGGAAGCCATACACATTCGCTAAAACCATAGTTTCACAAGCAGAGTGTGAAACTCTTGTGAGTTTCAAGGCTCTTGGGCCTTCTTCTGGCCCACTCAGCCTCCTCACTTGTGGCAATGCAAATTAGGGAAATCATTCTGATTAAAAGGAAAAAAAACCAACCCAGCCGTCTTTTACAGCATTGTTGTTAATCCATACCAATTTGTTCCACAATGAAATGAACAGCTGTAGCAGTGTAATTGATGTGATTGATGGGGGAGTGGGAATGAGGGGGAGGTTAACAGGAGATGCTTTACATAGTGTTCTCACTGAAGAGTTCATGAAGCCACACTGGAAACACAAAACAAACTTTTTAACACGAAGATTTCGTCCTGCACTGACTTCAAGGGCATTTTTTTCTCTAACCATCAGTTCTAGGTTGGTTCTCCAGCTATCAGCTCTGCTAAATTCATTGTGTGAATATATGAATATGCATTTTTAGGGTAATAGGAAATTACAAATTGAAGTCAACTAACCACCAGTCTATCATCTGAGGAGTGGCAATTTGGTGAGTTGTTACTTGGTTGACTTTGATTTTGTTCCCACACCTTTTGTTAGAAAGACACACTAAAGGAATTAATTCTCATGATGGGCAAGATGCTGTGTAAGTACATGTTTTTCTAATTTTTATTAGTTCATACCTCTGGGAAATGCTTATATGCTAACTATATCATATTCCTTCAAGTTTATATTCCCATTAGATTAAAAAAAGGTTATGGTAGTTGTGAAGGGAATAACAAATGTTATTTATCCAGAAAACTATCATTTTCACATATATGTGAACATTATACGTAGGTTGTGTGTAATTGAATTTTGTATCTATTTGAGAAATAGAAATGCTTTCAATTTTAAATGGTTTATATTTCAATTTAGGGAATAATGATAAAGGGAAGAACACTTCCTCTTGATATGCTAGAGCAACTTTTAATTGTGAAGTAGTGGTTTTATCTATCTAGTTCTTAAGCAGTATTGCCCATCCTAGATTTAGCAGTTGTCATTATGCTTCTAGGCTGAATGCTAGGTGTTGCCCAGATTGTCAAAGAGGAATTATTGAAGCCATACTCCTGGAATTCTGTGGTGGTTTATGTATACAGTCTAGGAAATTAAAAGATATTGTGGCATGTCTATACAGAAAGATTCAGACAGACCTGTGTGTGCTCTGCTCATACTTGAAGCTAGCAAAACAATTCACAGATCTGGAATGTCTTTGCAAATGGCCTGTTTGGATTGGGGCAAAGCAATCTCATGCTTTCTCCACCTTTCTAGGGTTAGCTTACTAGTGGGTCCATTGTACAGAATCCAAGCTCTAGCAAGCCCTATGAGAGGGCTCAAGTTGCTGCAGAATCCTGTAATTGCATTATGATTAGGAATGGAAGAGTTGGATTGGAAAAGCTAGCGCTTAATGGTCAAGACCTCTGTCAATGGAGATTGCTGTACTCCCATTGAAGTGAGTGGGGAGATCTGGCAAATGCTGTAATGGAAGATCTGGTCTTCAACATAGGCAAGGAGCTGGTTCATTGGAGTATAGGTAGTCCGGTAGATGAAGACTCTCCAACTTTTCTGCAAGTCATAGCGGGCATCAGATTCAGATGGCTGTGTTAATGCCTTAGTGGCATCTCGGGCAAATAAAAGGCTTCTCTATATTGCTTTTTTTTTTTATTCTATGGCTATTTCCCTTGGACTGTTTACTGTTGTAATGGCTGCGTGGTATTTGGCTGCCTGTCAGGTTAAACCACGACACAAGCCATTGTTACCACTGCTGCCACAAAAGAGCACTTGCTTTGCTATTTCTAATCACTTCAACTAGAAGTGCTGTGACACGTTCTGCTGTTTCCCTTCTAAGCAGTAAATGCTCTTTTTCTTCTGTTCGTGGTTTGGGTTTTTTTTTGTTGTGTTTTTTTTTTTTCCCAAAAGCATCTAATACAGAACTGAAAGCTTTGTGTTTCTTATATGTCCTAAACTAATGAAATTCTTTCTTCAAGAAGGGTGATGGTAAGACTAGCAATTCTGTTACTGCAAGTTGTAAATCTGCCTTGCTTAAAAGAAGGTAGTTTAGATCTTTCAGAGAACTTCAGCATCTATCAAAGTGCTATTGGAAAACTCGGTTATACGTGTGCAACTCATCCACCATGAGTAATAAATCTGACTCTGTCCTGATAGAAGATGTATTGAACCTTCTAGTGGAAAAACCACAATGTCTGATATAAAAGACAGGTCTTATCTGTAAATTATTCCAGCTGCAGACTAGCTTTAGCTTCTAATATATTCTTTTAAAAGTGTCAAGGGACATGGTTTTAGCTTTGTTAGATTCATGGTTGTGGTTACATGTTTTAGATCTTGTTAAATAGATATGTTACTGGGCATAATAGTTTCTGTAAAGCTGTTTCTCATTGAAAGTATGTCTCAAGGCATGTTTAAGGTGCTTAAATCTGTGGCTTAGTTAAATTTCTGTGAGTTAGAACAGAATGAAGAGTTGGTTCGTTTAAGTCAAGTTTCTTCTGCCCACAGCCTGTCTTGACTGAGTACCCTTCCTCTCCCCTTTTTTTGTGTTTGTCCAAATGTTCTTCTGCACAGGTCCAAATTTAATCTGAGGTATTTAAAGCAAAAGACCTTATTGCTGCTACCCAGTTATTGACTAAATTGATATCCTTGAAGTACACAGATTGCAAGTTGCTTCTGAATCTGTACTTCAGGACTCGCTGTGTGGGGTTGGTGTTTCACAGCACAGCAGCACAGGCCTGTGTTAAGTAAATTGACTGGAGTGTTGTCTTTCCTTTTTGTTGTTGTTGTTTTCATTGCTTACTGCTGGTGGGAGATGACTTTTGTCATTGCATTACCCCTCTATATGCCTGTGGCGTTTACTGTGATTCTTATTAAAGTCATTGGAGAGACCCTCACTAGCTTTAGTGGTAACTGCATTGGGTAGTTGGTCACTATTGTTTAATAGAATTTTTACTGATATTGTTTTAATTTCCCACCACTAATGATGCAGAATTGTGAAGTAGCTCAGGTTTGCCAAGCACATAGCTGGATAGTTGAAACTAATTAGTGTCAGCTAAAGAGTTAATCATTAATGAAGAATTCATCCACCCATATGTAAGCAGAATACTTCACCCTCAGGAGAATAAAGAAAATGCTAGAATGCATTGACTATGTATTTAGTAGCATAGAATTTTAGAAAGCTTTTGAGATACTAGTTTCTTTACTTGGAGCAAAGGTTATACATCCCATATTTCCAAATACCTACACAAGCTGTTAGTCTTTCTAAGTCTTGTGAAAATCCTACTTGCAGTCAACAGCAGCAGAAACTAATCCTTCTGAAAAGTGTTTAATAAACACAGAAAAGTGTAAGGAACAATACGGATGCTTATGTTATTGTCATTCAGTTATTTTTCCTGTAGTTTTTGTCTCACATGATATATTCATTCATGGCTGATTTTTATACCACATTTCTGAATATATAAAGCAGCTGCATTTTCTTACCCTTTTTAGGGATGGGATTCTTACAACCTTTAGCTGTTCACTCTTGCAAAACCACAGTGTGATCTTGGCTTCTTATATAAGATCATTTCATAACTCCAGTGGTATTGTTAGGAAATATATGTTAGGATTCTGCTCAAGACTAAATGAAGTTTAAAAATTGTATGTTTGTTAGGAATGCTTTTTTCTTTTTTTCTTTATCATTCTTTTATTTTACCATCTCACTTTGCTTCTGAGTATTTTATTTTTCCAATAAAAAATAAATCTTTTTTTTCTAGGAGTAGCTTCTCTGTGTGTGAATAAGTAGCAGTTTTGATCCTGTGACTGTCCTGGAGCACTACTGTTTTATTTTAAGCTTTCTGGGTACGACTAGTGTTTTTCAACAAGAACAAGAAAGCATCTTAATGGACTTAACAAAATAGATTAGTCATATTAGAAAAGAGTGGACAAAGCAAGGGAGAGACCTGACGGACAATATATTTAAAGTCATATATTCCACTGATACATAACCAGCTAGGGTTTCCTTTTTGTTATGTGAGCGGTTCTTGGATCTGTATGGGATTGTCATTACGCTGTTGATAGCGAAAGTGCAGAAATATTTCTATGAGGATACAAAGAAACTGGAAACAGGGCCATGAGGCTGCATCTGATATGATTCATTACAGTTTGTTTTTGCTGGTCTTGCATAGAGTACAGAGACATGCCCAGATCACTTCAATTCAAGCGGTGCCTGTGCGTGCCTGTGAAGAAGGAACCATGCTAAATGTTGTCATCTTCCTCACTGAGCAGTAGTAGAGAGCCCTCTGGATTTACTTGTGACTCATGGGTTATTAAGTAGGAGAAGAGTTCAGTGTGAATGGAAGCAAAACTATCTGAGAGAGGAAGACCAGTTTGTTTTTTAAATTTTCACTCCATTCATAAAAGAAACCCCAAAAGTTTGAAAGCCTCCATAGAAGGAAAGCCTTTTCATAGTTGAGTTGCTTCAGGTTACCGTCTTTCTGTCTCAGTTACTGTCTGTTGAAGCCAGAGCATACACCTGAACTGCCCAGGCAGCTGCAAATACTGGAAGCACTGGGTTCCCCAGCCTTGGAAATGTGGTATCCTCAGCAACCCAGCTTGATAGGCTTCTGAGCAGTCAGATGAGAAAGTTGGCAGGAAACCTAGGTTTCAATGAACTTCATTGAAATCATCTTTGTAGATTAAGTTTTCAACAAACTTAAAATTCGTTACTTGCTATTTACCTACAGGAATGGTAAATATTTGGAAAAAAAGTATGAGGTTTTTTTGACTTCTCTTTGGAGAACAATGATCTTAGGTTGCTAAAGAGATGCTTATCTGCATATTACTCTCTAAAACCATGTTCATCAGGAGCTGACTGAATTTTGAAATCCAAACCAAAATGAAAAACAAATAAACATATCTGAGTATTAATTTGAAAAGCCAAATCCAATTTGACTGCATTTGAGTGCTTTGGTACTGCATATGCTTCCTAAAAGTAGGTGCTTGAGCGAAAGCTGAGATACTTAGCTTCATTGACACAACTTGTTGAGTGGCAAACCTGGCAATTTCTGAGCTAGGAGGCCTTCTGGTTTTCTTTCTTGTCAGTGTTTACAACAAATCTACACAGATTCTATAAATAACAACACTTAATTTTTTTAAACTTTTATGTAAATCATACTTCAAGACCCAAATATTAAAGAACAACTTGAGTCCAAAGAACTAAGGCTGCCATTAGTAGTTTCTGTAAGGAATGATTGCATTTTTTTTCTAGGTAGCTTGTTTTACTGATCTGTCATGTTCATATTTTGTTAAACGTCGAAATAAAAAAGACAATGTTTCAGACACTTTAAAAATTCGTCACTATTTCTATTATGTTCTGTAACCATGCTAAGAAGCTGGGCAAACATTTGTCTATGATGGATTTTAGGAAGGACTTCTGAAAAAATGTGCATTTCTTCTAAAACAGTAAGTTTGGCAGGACTGTGCCTTATTCACACATAGTCAACAGCACCTGATAATTGTTTTCAAACTACAGCTATGATACACAACATAAGGCTTATTTGAATCTTGATGACAGTGTGCATCGATAACACAATAAGGTTGATGCAGAACGACTCAGCACACTTGGATAATGGATGAAAAGCCCATTTTATTTGGGTTGCTAAATAAAGTCTTAGGCTGAAGATGTCTGACCCATATTCTTTTTGCAAATGCAGTAATTTTTAGGTCAAATTGCTTAAGAAAAATAGGTTGAAAAGAATGCATACAGCCATAGCCACCTTCAGCTGCGATTTTAACATTTTATCTGACCAGCTGTATATACAGTATTCACTGCTTTTATGGATTCTAAACATTTTTTTTTAAAGGACTTTTTTCTCAGCAGTCCTATGGAATCTTTATTCTAGGGCATGGAGCGCAGAATATAGGGTGTTGGGGTTGCTCTGTGAGCTGTAGGAGTTTGATTGTGATCAGATTGCAAATTTGCAAAGAAATTTCATGAAACTACTGCAGGAATCAGTATTTTAATGAGGAAACAGATCTGAAGCGTAAAGAAAAAGCTTTACAAGTATCAGCCCAGTAATAGCTCAATATGAAAACCAAATCTTATTTTTTAGGTTGTATTAGCAGAATGATGAAAAAAAAAACCCCAAGTATTGTATTTGGCTAAATTCCTGATGAAGGTGTATTTTTCCAGACAATTATAATAATTAAAACCAGAGGCTTTATTCTTAAATAAAGTAGGTACAAATTTGGCAGGTTCAGGCTTGAGCTGATGTCTTTAACTTTTGGTTACTTTTTATAGCATTATACACTGTTCAACCAAATTGGTGGTTAGCAGGATCTGTGTTTACTGTTCTCAGCGACGGATGCAGCTCTTTCCTTTCCCTCCCATTCTGCCTTTTTTCTTCGTATGATACTCTCTCCTCATTAACCATGCAGTAGGAATGCCACTGTTCTTATGCAGAATGAGTCCCAGGCATAAGCAAAGCAAGCTGTGGCAGGGAAGCAGACTTCTAGGGAGGGCAAGAGAACCATGGCCTTGTTGCCCCTTTTGCCTGTGACAGAGCTTGAAGTGTGTGTGTGACAGAGTGAGAGTTTAGGGTTATTCCTCTGGTGGAAGAAACAATTGTCTATCTCATTCCCTGGCATTAGCTAGACCAAGACCCCAAGGTTTCTCTGTTCTGGTAGCAGCTCTCGGACTCCAGCATCTCAGTTCTGAGTACTAACAATTCAGTTTTGCTCATGTTTCTAAAGGATTTGACCTGGCATTGCCATGTGGTCATTTTACTACAGAAAAATTCCAAAATTGATAAGAGATATTGAAAAATAAATATCTGAGCACCTTAATGTCATTGAGTTTTAAAAAACCTACAATGTGACAGCAGCTAGAAAATCACTTTCATTTAATTCAGAGTATGGGGAACCTTTTGCCTGCTGAGGGCTGAACACATTTTGGGGAGCAATGCACAGGCACCATATTTATTCAGACAAATACAGGTTTAGAAAGCTTATTTGGAGGTGTGTTATTTTAGGCATTGTGTTAATGGCTTCTGGATTTGATGTTGTTTCCTTGGTGATCGTTGGAGTTTGAGTAGAGAAGTGCACAAAGCAATTTATGCCATGCCATAATATCATCCTTTCATTCCCTCTCCAATCCACAGGGGAAACCTAGAAATACTGTTCCTGATAGGAAGCAGGAAGGTGAAACACCGTTATAGTCTAGGGGATGTGAATTATAGTGACCAGAAGCACTCCATTATTGAAGGGCATAAAAAAAAATAGCTGGGAGGGTCTAATGGACAGGAGGAGCCTTCCATGTCGTGTGACTGAGGGCGTGCACTGCACCAGCCTGTGCTATGGTGGGATGTATTGCCTGCTTAGCCTATCGGGTAAATATTCCTGTATCTGACATGATTATCAGAAGATGGAAAGCTTTCTTACAGCAGAAAAGTAAAGCTACTTGATGACTGGAACCTCCAGCCAGAGTCTTGGCCAGACTGACATCAGAAAACACTGCTCATGGTTCCCTTGAGGATCCTGGAGTCCCTCTTATCTTGCCGAGCACCCTAGAAACTCATTTTCTCTCTCTCATTAGGGGCTTGGGACCCTCCTCTCCTATCTCCATGGCAAGTGTCAGGCAGTGAAGGCCCACTTGGTAGGCAGCTCTGTGTGGAAATGGGGGAGTGTGGGGTGCCAGGCAGGGCACTGGGGTAGGCAGAGGAGCTAAATGGTAGTGTGGGAAGAAGGAACAGGGCAGGCGTCATGCAGGACAAGTTGAATGAGCCAGCCTGTGAAATGAGGGTTCCTAAATGTGATTAAAATTACCTTGAAATTGGATACCTGTGGTCGCTGATCACCTTTTAAAATATTGATTTATGTTGTGTCTGTTTCAGCAAGTATTAAACAGCTGTTTGAAATGGATCAGTCTAAACACTGGCTGCTCAGCTTTAGAGGAATAGAAAAGTCACTGAGCAGAAATCCATTTGTAATCTCTGTAGTAGTGCCTGAAAAAGAAACAGTCCTACTCAATTGCTTTATTAATTATATAAATGAGCAAGATCATAGCTGCTGATAATTCAACAGGTTTTGTGGCTTGTTCTGGTGCCATCTCGTGGTCTTGAGTAAAAGTTCACACGTTGCTGCAAGTTACTTCACAGCTAAAGCAGATTTTACAGCATTGCGGCAAGCAAAACTAAACGCTAGGGCTGCGAACTGAAACAGCACTTTAAGCCTCCTGGCTATTGCCCAGATTCCTGCCGTGCTCAGTCCTTTCTAGATCTAGTAAAGCCTTTGGGCAAAAAGAAGTTTCAGAACTCTCACTGTAAGAGAGAGAATACAGCAGTCTTTAAATGCAGTGACATTAATTACTTCAGGCCATTTTGCTTGTCCCTGTGTATGAGAGGCATGGAGAATTGTGCTCAAGAAAACATGCCTTCTCTTTTCTCTCTCTCTAAACTGTGGAACATTAAGCATAATCATTCCTGAGGAATTGCTCTGAAAGTGGATAGGGAGAGTGCAGTCGTCCTGCTTCTAATGCATCTTGTTTGGGATAAGGAAAGAAGGTTTACAGAAAAGTGTATTTAGCGGTCTTCTCCATCTCATTTCCACCTACTCATTGCAGAGCATGTATGCGGAGGGGCATTCGTCCTAACTTCAAGCGGTCTTTCTATGTCCTGTGAGGGAACCTCACTCATCTCACTATTCTCTAAACCTTGAAAAAGAATGATGTTTACTGCAAGCTGTACTCCTTGTGTTCCAACGGAATGTTGTCAAGCAGGTTGTTAATGGAAATCTGGTTTTTATTAGGCTTTATTTTTGCTTTCAATCCTCAAAAACCAGGAAACTTTCAGTAGCATTAAAATGGTTATCATTTTGCAGCCTCCTATTTTGTTGGTGTTGTCCACTGTTTGCCACTCTGTTTTGCTACCACATTTTATCACTTTTTATTGCATCCTGAAGATTAACAGGCATTTTCAGAAAAATGTTTGTCATATTTGTCTCCTCTTGAATTCTAATTTCTATTTGAATGACTTTTACATACTGATACTTCTGAAAGAAACTGACAATATATCCATCTATCTGATAAAATTTCTGGGTGTCTGTAAATACTACAAATCCCACAGTTGCCAGCCACATATGATTTAGTAGCTCCAAACAGAGGTTTTTGCTTCACATCTCAGTTTCCCTAGGTAGGGGACATAAAATCTTCACAAGAGAGCTCAGCAGGCGGGGCACTGAAAGAGAAAATTACTTCTGCTATATAATATGCTCTTTCCGAAGTAACCTGGAAAGGCTATGATGTGATAATGCCATATACGCAGTCTTGGAAGAAGAAATGAGAACTGGTGTGTTCATTGCAGCTCGTGGAGTCCTGATGGGTAATTTAATAGGCTGTGGTTTTGGTAGACTTGTAAAATGCTTAAGGCAGATCTCTCACTGGCCAAAACCACTAGGATCTGCGCTGAGGTCTGAGGGTATTGGGAAGGTGAGGAGGTGGACCTCAGGCCTCTGTTATCAATCTGTTAGGTTTGAACATTTTAGAAAAAAATAGAAGGCTCAGTAGGTACTTTTGGAATCAGCTGAGAAAAGTTCCATCATATGTCCACAACCGCTCTCCCATTACAGACAACCTTTTTATGGCTTCAGATGAGGTCACAGGGAGTGTGCTACCATACTTTTATGAGTAGAACAAAGTTGCTAATGAAATCAACTGATTAGTTATTTTCTGCAGACTGTAAGAGAGGAAGCTTTTTAATGAATTCCTTGGCTGGCTAACTGAAGCGACCATGATTCATTAGGCAATACTGGCTAATGCAAAAGTGAGATCAGAGAAGTGGTTGTTGTCACAGTGAGAGGGCTAGTCATTACCTTCAGTAGTATTTAAAGGATTATAAGCAGTATTTAAGCCAGTGTATTTGAGTGGCTTAAAATGCAAATATTTTAAGGCTGTGGAGCTGTTCTGCATATTCTCATACATATTTCTGCCTGCATACACTTGATAATGTATTCAAGGGTTACCCCATAGAGCATCGCGTGTGCTAGAGACAATCCAGTGTTCATGAAACCTATAAGCTCTGCAAAAAATGCCAGCATTCTGTATTCTTAATTTCTGTTCCTGATTACCAATGTCATCACCTGCTCCTGGATACTGGAGATTATTATAAGACTTGAATGACCTATTTAGCTGTTCTGAATTTTGAATGATGATTTTTTTCCTCCCTTATGTGCCGAATTTCTTCCCTCCCACCCCCTTTTAGCATAAAACAGAAACTGTGAAAGATTGTTATATAGTTTTGTAAGACACTGATCCCTGTATAATCTGGGAACCCTTTTATAGGGTTTATTATTATAGGGATCCCTACATAATCTGGGAGCAAATTTATCATGGGTACTATAAGATTGGGGAAAGGAAGTGTCTTTGCTTTTAAGCCTTATAAATAATAATGTCTACCAGATATTCTCAAATCCCAATCCACTATCCCATGGGGATGGAAACAAGTTTTAGAAAGAAAGTATACCTTCCCAACAAGCAGCAGTTAAGGCTCAGAGAGTTTCAAAAGCATACATGCACTTTTACATGCAAATGACATAGTATACCTGTTTTCCAGTGTGCATGCACAGGTCAGAATTTTAGTATCGAGACATAACTCCCAGCCCGCACTGAGATCAGGTCAAACTTGTGCAGACATCTGCAAGTCTGGCCTTTGCATGATGTTCAAGGATCTCTCTGCAGCACTTTATTTAAAAAGCGCAACTCCTAGCTATGCAAATCAGAATGTTTATGATGTATAGAGACTGTAGTTTGAGTCTAGTACAATGCTGTAAAACTGTCCCTGATACTCGGTCTACCCAGGTCTGAGATAACAGTCATCTTCCAGGAATTAAATCTGGAAGAAATAATTGATGCTATTTCCTGAAAACGTAAAGAATTCTTTTTTGTTAATGGTGACAAAAAAGAACATGCAACTATTTGAGTCTGGATCCCTTCCAGTTAAACAAAGGACATGGATTTTCTTAATTAGGGAATAATTGGATTCTGCCTCTCAAGGAAATTACAGACTTTATATCATAAGGAAATAAATTATGTGAGAAAAATGGCTGCAAGTTTTAGGTGAAAAAGTTTATTATATCCTTTGCTCTGCAATGAACTGTAGTATACTACAACTAAATGGAGTTACTGTCCATGAAGCAAATCTATGCTTTTTTATATTTTTTCTATCTTTCAGTATTTATCAGTATCTGTATATGTGTGAGAGAAAATGGAAATCTTTCCTGTGCTTCAGAAACTTTTCCCATAAGCTTACCATATTTCTATGCAAGACAAAATGTCACATTTCAACAAAGTTAAGAATGATCTCTCAGCTAACAAAGCAATATCTCAACAATTAACAAAAACCCCCTCCCATTTCCATAAATTACAACTTTACTATAACCGTCTTTGGGAAAAAAGTTCTATGAAAGAACTTTATAACATACCTTAAAAGTGGTTATACTCAACATACTTACACTTCACTCTGTAACAGTGGAAAAACTGGCATGTGAAATTACTACTAGCAGGGATCTTGTAGTCAGTCTATTAAAACTGGAGTGGTATATAAAAATTGGAGAATACTGTACATAACATCTATATTTTAAAAAAACCAACCAAAACAAAACCTAAAAACATATGGACAACTCTATACCCATGAGTCTGAATTAATAGTATGCAAGGATTGTGAACTTACCAACCAAAAAAGTAAGCAAAAACATAAAGGAAAATAATAAAGGAAAAACAACAAAAAGCTAATTAAGACAGGTTGTGATAGATCAGCCTGGTAACCTTGTTCATTTTGACTCTTTTATAAGCAAGCAGACTGCAGCAAATCTAACTTACAAGGTCTTCAGGAATGTATTTGGTATTGTGCCATGTAAAGTGTTGTTTAGCTGGAAAAGGTGGCGTGTAGCAGATAAATTGTGAAGTGATAAAAAATTTAATGCAATAATGAAAATTCTAATGAGATAAGAACTCGTAGTCTGAAAGAGAGACTCCAGAAGAGTGTAAGCATCAATCTTATGCATCTTTTTTTCACTTTTACCCTGTTGTAAACAGTGGGTGAATACATTGATGTCCTAAAGCTGGAAAACATAATTTGATTCAAAGATGAGGTGAAACGGCTAGGTGAATTTGAAGTGAACTAATAGAAACAGGATGAAATACAGTAATAAATTGCAAGGTCATGCAGTTAGGGACTAATTGCAAGAATTTCTGCTATCAGCTAGAGCTTCATCAGTGTGTAATGACTGACAAGAAGCAACACATGAGTATACTAATCAGCCGCAAGATAATTATGTTTCGGCAGTGATATGGCAGAGAAAATGGCAAACATGATGCTCAGGTATATCAAACAGGAGAAATTAGTAATGCTGTTGTACTGGTAAGACCTCCTCTGGTAGACTGCGTGTATGGTACAGGTCAGCTAAATCTGATGAAGTTGAGATGGAGCATGTGCGTTGCTCAGATGAGTATGGGAAATGGAGAGCTTTGCCTGTAATTCATTAGCATGGGCAGGGTAGTATGCTCACAAAGATTATGGTGGTAAGACTAGAGCTGGCTTGTGCCTTGCTAGTCTGGAACAGAGGCAGCTCTATATAATGTGACAGTGCAGACGGTGGCCAAGAAAACTGCTTTGGTAAGCCTAGCAAAGTAAGGCTGAAAGAGATGTGTCTTCTCTCTATAAATGTAGTGGGAAGCGTGTATCAGGATGGCTGAATGCTTGAACTAAGGTACAGTGTCAGCTGAGGGATAAATAGTTCTAAATCTGCTGATGAATAAATTTAGCCTGGAAATAACAATGGGCTTTAGGAGGCAGCGTGATACCTTTGTTAGTAGGAATATATTGTAGCAGAGTCTGCTTTGGATCATGTTCTTACAGATGGCTTTCAGACAGAAGGAAGAATAATTTCTGTAACTGGGAGACTTTCACAGCAGTGCTCACGGTCCCTTCGGTTTCATATCATTGATTGCAGCTGTAAAGTGGCAGAAGCAGCATGGCAGTCTCCCAATCAGACTAATTTTATTATTTTGTAGTTTGTTTTTACTACAGTTCTGACAATGAAGTAATTTTTTTTGCCTTAAGAAGGCAGGGTTTGGGCAGATTGTTTTTCTAATGGGATATTTCCTCTGAGATATTCCTCTCATTAAAGAACAAGTAACTTGTGAATACCCGTCACTTTGCTTTATCATGTGGGAAGACTAATATTTAAGGAATGTTAAGTTTTATGTTTGTATCTCTTACTATAGTTCAAGTGCCTTCCATTCTGTTTGCAGCGATTTTATGCATTACAGTCTTTAGATCAGAAATGTGTTTCTTGTGTAAGAAATTTCAATAAATAGTTTCCTTCACTGAGGCTGCATGCATGAGAATATAAAGACATAAGTCTTTCAGTTGTAGTATCTTATGCTTCTGATGTATTTGTGATGATCTTCCTGCATAGATTTACTGTTTCTGGTTTCTAACAGTATCATCTTGTGCTGTTCCCTGTGCTAAGTCTGCAGACCACTCATCATTTTAATTTATTTTTCCATTGTCTTCAGCCTCCTCTTCTTGTCCTTTCATTGCTAATGCCACCTAAACTTAGTTCTATTTTGAGATTTTTGGTATGGGATCTGCCTTCACTGTCATAGTTTTCCTCTGAAGAAATTCTGATCAGCCCTTTAGTGATGAACATAGCTAGAAACCATGTAATAGCTACATTTTTTCTTTCTTTCTAAAGCAAGGTATTTGGCTCATGTTACCTCATTTTTAGGAGAGAAAAAAAGTTATGAGACAAGGAAAGAGAAGGTAACATATGTCTGATATCAGAAAGGCATTTTCCCTGATACAGATATATTGGATTCCTCTATTAAAGCTTGTTTTGAGCATGTAGTGGGCATGTATATGAAGTTAGCTCAGAGCTGTCTTGTTAGCAATGACTTGCTTCTCTTTCAGTTACAGAGTTAAATACTGCACTTGTTATTTTCTACAGTTGCTGTGCCGATCTATGTGCAACTTTGATACTTCATGAAACCTGCTTTAGCTCAGAGGAAAAATCAGTAATTAATTTTTCTAGAAATTCTTCAAGGTAAATTGTGCATATTTAGATCTCACTGCAGCAGTATTTTTCTTTAGCACAAGAACATTTTGCTTTTGCAGGTAGTGTACCACTTGCACTCTTACAATAATTAATAGTAATCTACTAGGGTTTCTTTCAGTTGAGGTTTGAATTCAAAGGACTGCAAGTGCACAATATGATTTAGCAAGCTTGGATTTAGTTTCTTAGAACACCAAGAAACAGATTTACTTTTAATAAATCGGAGGTCATTACATAGGAGATATGCCACATTGTAATGGAGAGGTATAGCTAGATAAGAAATAGTTGTTTCAGATTATTTTCCAAGATTTCCAAGGTTTTCTTGGTTAAAAATGTGAGAGAAAAAGAATGTGAGAATAAAAGAATGTGAGAAAATAGGCTCTTTTAACAGATTTTCCAATTAATCAGTATAAACAAGCCCAGGTACGCAAATGTTGAAGATTGGTATGAGCCTTTATTCAAATAAGGAATACAAAAGGCAAGTTTTTCTGTGTCCAAGTAAACATTTAATTATGTATTTAAAAATATTCAGAATTAGATAATAAAATATGAATGTAAACTAATAGATTTGAGGTCAGGCTATTTGAGTAAGATTCTAGATCCTAATCTGACCCACACACTTTCATGATGAATGTTCATTAAAACTGGAATATTCTATCAAAAAAAGTGTCAGTTCTTGAAAATTAGCACGGTGTAATTAAAAATATTTTATCACAAAATTTTCCACTATTTCTATTAAAAAAACATTTAGTCCAAAGTTCTGGAAAAGAAAATGCTATGGTGATGAACTGCAAGGTCAAGAGCAAGTTAAACATAAAAATGCCTGTGGTCTGTGTACTTTCCATTCGCATTTACTGACCAACCCAAGCTGTAGGTCAGGCGTCAATCATCCTTACAGTGCTTAGGAAGAGTTTTGATTGGAGTATCTGCTTATATGTAAGCCTGTAACATATTTTTACTGGTGTTTAATCCATTTAAACATAAGAGCATGTAAACAGAGAGTCTGAATCTGAGAAAAGGCTCAGACTTTTACTTTGCAAAGTAGACATACCTGCTGTGTGGGGTATGTCTGCAAGTAAGCAAGTGTGGGGAAAAAAGTAAGCATCTGGCTTGCTGCAAGAATGACATAATTGGTTACAAATATAGTTCAGTTTAAACCTATGGCTCTGCCAGAAAGCAGAGAAGAGGGAAAGACTTGTATCTAAGTCATGCATCCCTGAGCTCCTCCTAGGGCAGTGCGCATCATATGCAGCACGCTTCACTTGTGCCTGTATGTTTAAAGACACAGCCAGCCCTGCAGTTACATACTGAATGTTGTGTAAGATTAAAGGCTGTGACTGTTACAGAAAAGACGGCAAGTTGGAGGCCTGACGCACCAGACCAATCTTCATTTCATTTAATATAGTTCAATTCTGACTGTATTGGCAATCTTTTTGAGCTTGACTTTTTGCAAGAACCCCTCATTTTTGGCCAAGTTTTAGGTATAGTTGAAGGAAAATATATTGTTAAAAAATGTTTGCGTGATTTTTTGTCAATTTTTTTTAAATGAAATTTTGTTTAGTTAATACTAATACATACAATGGGACTGCTTACATGAGTGAATTTATTTCGAAGTACCAATTTTCACAGTACACAGTCTTTTGAAATCAACTGAATATCTGAATTAAAGGTCATTGTGAGGTGTATTGTTTTCTTCTCCGACTTATGCATTGATTCTATTCTGGCTCTTCTGTGAAGACACTGAACAAAATGAAACTAGAGCTTTCAGACTTAAGCCTTATGTGTCCTTTTTGATGGTAGCTGTGGAAATTTAAAATGTTCACTCTGTCTTCCTTACTTTTTTCCTCTTCATTTTGATTAGCAGTCTGAACACAAAATCATAAATCTCTTTACATGAAGTAAATGATTCTCCAAAGAAAATGGTTCCATTAACTTCCAATAAATTAATTCTCATTAGTCAAAAAAAAGCTCTTTTTTGTTGTTAGACAGTTAGGGGGTCCACATTTGCAAAATCACCGTTCCAGAGTGCTACAAACTTTTTAAAAATTATTTTTGTGCATGGTTAGGACCCACTCTCAGATAAGCCCTTTAAATTATATTTTTATGCACAAACTATATATCATAACTAATGCTCCTGTTTAACTCTCTGAACCCGTGAATCATCTATCAGGACTTATTGTAATTTTCTGATGGCACTTAGTAACTTTGATAAACTATTACTGAAAGCAAACCAGCTTGCTGTAGCATGGGAGGAGAAAAGAACATTAATGGCTCTTTATGGCTCTCCAATATTGATATTGTATTTGCATCATTTTTATGGAACTTTTTTCCTCTTTGTGGTGCTTTTATTTTTTCCACTGTCATACCACACAACAATTACTAGTGACATCTTAGTGACATCCTCTGTACCTTGTCAAAATATACAGCAGATTCAGAGCCAAGCAATGCTTTGGCATCAGTCAGGAATGAAAAAGGATGATCTTGTAATTGTCAAATATGTTGATGATCTCAGTTCTACAACAGACAGAGATCATTCCCATGTCACAAAACCCTAATTTTGACAGATTTTTTCATGTAGTCTCATAAAAAAGTTTGAAGAGTAAACTGGAATGAAGACTGTTTTGTATGCTCATCTCTGTGTTTCTCAAAATTAGGCCTGTGAAGGGAACGAGGTTAGATAGCTGAAGCTGGTGTCACTCAAAATGCATGATATCATCACCTGCCACGTGTAAAATATCTCTACTTGCAACAATATGTGCAACAGGAACACAATCAATTATATTTACAACTATAATCAGTGGTACTCAGTACTGAACTGGAATATTTGAATTAGTAACGGTACTGTGAAACCTCCCCACATAATTAACTAAATTTTCAGCAGGCATTGACTCATTTTGGAAACTCACTATAGATAAATACAAGCAATCGGTTGAACAATATAGTTAACATTTTCACCAGCTTTTAAGTAATAGAAGGAAAAAATGGAGTTTGATTACGAATAGCAGAAAAAGATTTAGAAGTGGTAATATATGTGAGTTTAAAGTTCAATTACAGAATGTATTTGTATCTTTCTGACAATGATGAAAATTTCCCTAGATGGTTTACTTTAAATGGGTATACTATTAATCTTTATAAATGATGATAACCTCTGTAAGATGCATTACTCTGAAAAATACAAGAACTCTGAAGAAACCTAATTACTAGAACATATAGGATCAAAACATTTAATTCAAAAATGATGCCATCATCTTTTCCTCTGAAGGAAAACTTTGCATTACTTCTGATGGGCATTGGGCATGTTTCTCAGAAGAATAAGACTTGGTTTCAAAACTTCTAGAATCAAATCTTGATTTATAAATAGAAGATGACAAAGTGGGAACGTCAAACGTATTTACTAATACTTTTTGGTTTACCACAAAAAAGAATAGGGAAGGGAGGGTAGAGCAAGCTTTTGTTAATGGCATGAACCCATGAGATGAATTTATTATGCTGTTACTGAGTGTTATTATTCAATTGCTGCATGTTCCACATAGTGTTGAATAATTTGGGTATGAGAAAACAGTAATGCAATACTTAAGCGGGAGAAGAAAAAGAAGCACAGCTCAAAAAGATCCATTGTGTTGCATAATTTCAAAGGTTCCAGTAAGTAACCAGGAGAACATATCACAAATTTTGCCAATTCAAGTAGCTATTGAGCCAAACAAATTATGGGGGAAGTAGCAGGATTTTCCTTTGCAAGAGCCACAATATTTCCTAGTTTTGTAAATTTAAAGGTTTTGTCTGTTACTGTATGTATATCAGAGAAAAGGAAGTGTGAGTCAAAAGAATGGGTAAAGGTGGAACTAAGAAAGACCTGTAAATACTTTGGAATTCCAAATCCACATCACTGCTATTCAGCACAAATAGAATTTGAAAATGCTCAGAGGTTAGCATTTACAATATCTGATTCAGAGTCCATCAAATAAATAAACAGGATTCTAATAAGCTAGCAGTTCAGCACTTGTTACTTTTTTCCTACATTTAGTTCAGGAACAGCCTGAGAATAAATCAGATGAATATAAATTGTTTTGTTATGTGGTTGGAGTTCAAAGAGAAAATAGTCTGAGCATAAATGATTGAATTGAATATAAACAGACACCTCAAAATCTTGTTGAAATACTTATTTTTTTAAAGGATTCTACTTTAAAGGTGCTATTACAGAAATCCATGGAAGTTTCACTAGTGATGTGGAAAAAGGCTTGATTGACAGAACCTAGCTTGAAAACTGATCACTCCATACACAGCCTGAAGAATTCAGTCCATTTTGAGGATGGATTAGGAATGGAATGATTTTTAGATACTACCAGTTGTTTATATATTATTTACTTCCAAGATACGGAGTCCTTTATCTTTAAAATTACATTTTTTCAGTTTCATCTTCAGTCATCTTTTAGGTGGTCCTTCATCTAAAAAGGAAATACAGGACAAAAATAGTATTACCTTACATAAGAGATTGTCCTTATATAGGTAGTAGTGGAATTTTAAGAGCTATGTAGGCCTTGTGCTGACATTGATTTCATAATATGCAAGTGATTTTTTAACTCTGACTAATTCACAGTTGCTTGACTAAGTATAGGAGAAAACATTTCTATTGTAACTTATTTATGTGAATAAATGCAAAATTCAATACCTGCAATTATGCACCCACGTGATTTTGAAATTAAGTCGTCTTGAAGATTCATGCCAGTAAAACTTAACTGCATGAATCTTTGTAGAGCAAATACAAAAAGAATTTGTGTATGTCCCTCCAGAAAACTTCAGTGGAAATCAGAGTGAATATACATGGTTCTTTCTTAGTAGCATTTCCTTATAACTTGTTTTGATTTTTTTCCCAGTCTTTAAAACACCTGTCCACTGTGACAAAAAAAAATATGGATACTTGTGTGGCTCTAGTGATGTGATATATACATTCTGACTATCTATCAAAACATTAAAAAACCCCAAACAGTAGTTTTCTGAGCTTAAAGAACATATGTGACATCTGGCAGGCTGAATTTAAAGGATTAAGGTGTAGAGAACCAAAGGTAGCATGAGAGACATCTTTGATTTATTCATTGTTTTTTAATGCAACAATACAAGCAAAGTAAGCAAGCAATTTTTATTTAAGTAATAAGTAAACAATTTCTACTTAAAAAGAAGATTAAACGTTGTTTTTTACTAAGGATTTGTCCCTGCTACCTACCTCTCCACTGAAATTTTTAATCTTTTTTACGTTGGCTTTGCTGTGGAAACTAATCAATCTTAAGTTCATCTCGGGAGACAAATTCAAAAGGTTGAATTCTGTGCCCGTTTTTGATGTGCTGAGTGGTAATCCAATTAGATTTCTGTTTCTACTTACTGAACTTAAGCCTTATCAATGTTATGACTGCTGAATAAACATCTTGACATATTTACCAGTTAGTTTGACCATTTTTACCTGTTCATTCTTAAATAGTTCTGTCTATATGAGTGAGTTCAAATAGAATGTTTTGGTTAATCCTTTGGAAAAAGCCTTTACGCACTGCAACTCACTTTGTTATTGGTTTTCAGGTTGATTGAAATGGTCACACATTTTCCTGAGCATACCATGCTGTTATCTTTGTCTTTACAGGGTCACTTCTTCAGCTTCATTTATTGGCAATGTAGACATCATTACTTTCCTATTTCCAAAGATGATGGAGTTCCTGCACATTATAAAAAGCTTCTCAAGTTTGTATTGCAAACCTTCTGAAAAAAGGACTAGAGCTCAACAGTAAGCTGTAATCGTAAACATAAATCAGTAGTTTCTGTAATATTTGACCTTGTGGTACCCTTACTAATGTGATGTATAAATCAGATTTTATCTTGATTGAATTGCTGGGGATACATTATGATCTTACCTGAAAATAAACTAAATTGGTATTCTGCTCACAGAAAAAACTAGTATACTTTGGATTATAATCTAAATCTACATCTTGCACATTTACTTCCTTTTGTATCTTGTAATGAAGCTTGCTCTATCACAAAAAATATTGTCTAATATTGATGAAAGAGTAATTAATCTATAGCTAGAAAACACAACAAAATTAAGTTGTGAACACTAGGTAAATTGCACGTCTTTTATGATATGGATATGAAAGTGAATTCAGCATTACTGTAATAATATCATGCAATTAAGTCAGTTTTTTAGCAAAATAACATATTACTTACTGAATTCAGTATTAAAAATACAGATGTATGTAACTCCATTCCATATGTCAGCTTTAACAAATGTTATGCACATCTGCAGCCACTATACATTTTTCAAAATTAATCTGTAATATATGTCTTTTCTGCAGTGTCTACAAACCTAGTCCTTTTGTCGCAAAAGTGCGTGTTGTTGCCTTTTGTAACATGCTAAAAAGATGAACAGCTACATAAACAGATGAAAGAAAATAGCATGTAATATGCTTTATTAAAATTTACTATTCTCAGGCTAACTGGAAAATCTGATAATGACTTGGCAGCTTGTATACGCTAATGTTTCTTAATTAATTGATGGCTTGTTGTTATCGGTATGTCCCTTTTCTCTTCCAGATCTGTTCCATGCACACAGCATTGTTTTTGCAATTATATTGTCCTTGAGAGCCCTTTGTGGCATGATCCATCATTTTTCATTTCACTTTCAGTGCCTCGTAGTTGGTGTAGGTTTTGAGATGCTCCTGTAATATAAAATACTTTGTTATTGTTCTTATTGCATGAAAAATTCTGAAAACTCCTTATTTGTATAAATGTCACATGTTCTATCATCTCAATTTATGTATATTGCAGGGGGCCTTGAGGGGGATCCAATCGGACATTGGGGTTAGTCTAGAAACAAATATATTGTAAAAATCAGCCCTACCTGAGATTTACAGTGTCAACTGGGCTACATGGAAACTGTCTGGACTATCACAAGATGGAAGGAAAAGCATGGAAATATATGTATGTATATGTATGTATACATATATATACACACAAGAGGGAGAGAGAAAGTTGTTTTATTGGAGAAGGGAACGTTTTCCCATAGCAGAAAAGTAGTGTTTATGTATATATGGAAACGTTTCTTTCTCAAAGAACAATCTAGCCTATTTTTACTCTCTTAGGACCCATATCTGGAGTGTTAGGGAATATGTGAGCACATTTTCCTCTTTCACGTGAGGATAAAGTTCCCTCTGAATCCAAAAGGTTTCTTTGTTTCTTTTACTCTGAATGCAGTGAAGATTCATGTTGCTGCTAAAGGTACCATGTGAATTTTGCTGTGTGCCTGTTTTACAGCTATTGATGGACGAACAAGTCTTTTGTTGTCCTTTGACTCAAGGTCTGATTCTTTGCTGCACTGGCAGAAATTAGGGCTGATGATGCATTATTCTTGCATGCACGCTTTCCTCCTTGCCGTAACTGTTTGCACATGTGTTTGTACACTGATTTGTTTCTCTGAGATTTTGCTCCTGAACAAGAATTCAAGGCTTTTTTTGATGTTACACAAGACAATGCATGGTTAATCCAGAAGAATGAATGTCAGCAAAAACCTCAATAGAATAGTTTAAGAATCCTTCTTGCTCTAGGATTGTGCAGTATGAGTCGTTGATGATGGTAAACACAGTGGTAACTTAAGATCAAGACACAAAGAGGTAGGAATCAAACAAATTTGAAAAAATCATGGTACTTAACCATAAAATCATTTAGGCTGGAAAAGACCTCTAAGATCATCGAGTCCAACCGTTAACCTGACCCCGCCAAGTCCACCACTAAGCGGGTGGATTAAGTGCCACATCTACATGTCTCTTAAACACTTCCAGGGATGGTGACTCAACCACTTCCCTGGGCAGCCTGTTCCAATGCTTAATAACCCTTTAGGTGAAGAAATTTTTCCTAATATCCAATCTAAACCTCACTGGCACAACTTGAGGCCATTTTCTCTTGTCCGATCACTTGTTACTTGGGAGAAGAGACGAACACCCACCTCACTACAACGATACCACCATACGGAGAATTGACCTATTTTACTAGATCGGGGAATGGTTGGAAAACTAGACAGAGCCACATAAACTCTTTCACAGGCATATGTTTTTTAAAAACTTCCCATTTTCTTTCAGATATGGTCCAATTATTTTATCTAATACTACCTCACCATTATAAATCTTGCCTTACTGAGATCCTTAGCCTACCATACAAATGCTGTAGCAGACACTACAACAGAATACTGTTGGCATGTGAGAAATCGCTAATATTTGGAATCATAAATCAATTTTGGCCAAGAGATGTGGAGAGAGAATCAAATCCTGGGTTAAAAGGGAGGTGCTAGGCTGCAGGCACTTGACAGACTGGACTGGGGAGGAGTCACCCGTTGTACATTTTGGCACCAAAATTGGCACTTGTGTCTTCACCAGGAAAAGGGTTGTGCCCTCAGTTTATGTAAACTTGCAAGTTAATGTAGAACAAAAGCCGACTGTGCTGTGGCCTAGAAGTTCTACCAGCTGCTCTGTATCAGATGCAATGCAGACCCCATAAGTGGTTTTATGATTGACTCTTTCTGTTGCGGGCAGAATAAGCAGGTGGGAGTCAGTTGCTTCCATGAATGAAGTGTGCTGTGAAGCTAAGGCTGTTTATTTTTAAGTGAGTCAGCAAGTCAAACATACTAAAACATATCTGTCGAAAGCGCTATCTTTGAGCAACTTAACTTTGTATCTAAGGAAGACAAATCTGTAAGTCCTTTGAGAAATGACACCCCTAGGAATGTCAGTCTTCAAGTATTTGTAAGAGTGCTAGCAGCTGTGATACGTGAGTCGTTCATTACTCAAAGCGAAGCCAAAAAGTGAATCACAGGGGGCAGACTCACAATGTTGAACGCAAGAGCAAAACAAAATATTTCTTTAACTCAAGAATTATGCTGATGCTTATTATGAATGCTTAAAAGTATTCCGTTTCTTTCTTCTTCTTCTTCTTCTTTTTTTTTTTTTTTTTTTGTTTGTTAAATCCTAATTCCAAGCACAACAGCAGACAGAAAGTGCCTTGCTATAGGCAAGACTGCTGTTTCCATTGGTAGTACTCACCTTTCTTCATGCAGGAGTGACTTCCACTGATTTTATGATAAAGCAGCCCTGGTGCAGCTTAATGTGCCTCACTTAGAGTGTATCTATTCCTTAACTGCCTGAAAATAATATCCATCCTGTAAAAAAAGAATATGCAGTTATCATTCCTAGTAGTCCTACTTACTGAGAGCATTAGGGACCCATCCACTTCTTGCAGATCTATTGTGAATGTGGTACCTTATAGTGCATCTACAGGGTCTCTTATCCTTGAGTTGTTTCTAATTATGATTCCATTTATTTTTGTTCATTAGGAGGTTTCAAAGACAGCTGGCATTGTCACTAATACTCTCACTTCCTGTGTAGGCAACATACATGGTATTTTAAAATATGATCACACTAAGAGGAGAAATCTACAGTTTCATGAAAGTAGTTGCTCCTTTTCTGTTTGCATATCCTAGCTTGTATTGCTGATTCTGTCACCCTGCCATGCTGGTTTTAAAGAGCTATAATACAATTTCTTGGGAAAAGTCTGGAAGCCTTGGCATATTTTCACTGTGGCATTTCAGTCTTTTTGTTTTAGTCTGTACAGCTGTATTTTTCTTCCTCATGATTTGCTGTTTGGTACAGTAAAAGTATTCTTTTGCAGATATAACAGATCTCAAGAGTATCCTTTGGGTGAGGATGAACTTTATCAGATAAAGGTTTCAACTGTCTTCATCTGCTTTTGTTAGGATGGAGATAGCTTTTTGTAGTTATTTTTCGTTGAGGTCCATGGAAATGTCAAAGGTATGTGAAATGATTCTATAAATATGATAGAAAATTCTATATTCTATATAATAAT
>NW_009214874.1:0-7888 GCF_000690835.1 Fulmarus glacialis
CGCTCCGATCCCCCCTTCCATCGTTGCACCACACTTCCCTCTTCCATCCCTGCCCTGCAACCTCCCCACACTTCCAGTGGCTGCACAGCACTGCTCCACGCTTCCCCAATCCCTGCTTGGCATTGCTCCTCCTTCAAATGGCTGCACTGCTTCCAGGTCACTCAGTGGCACCTCCAAAGCACTCCACTATGCCATTGCTTCCTCCAGGCATCGCACTACAGGACCCCTCTGGGCACTGCATCGCCTGTCAAGCTCCACATCGTCTCATTGCTCCAGTGACTGCACTGCACAGCACTGCACCTTCCTCCAGCTGAGACACCTCCAAATCTTGCAGTCACTGCAGCCACGACACCATACCACACCTCCCTCCGATCCAGCTGCTGTATCCCAACTCTTGCCTAGCCTCTAGTCACTGCATGGCAGTGCACCGCATCTCCCTTAATTGCTGCACTGCCCAGCCTCCAAACGCTGCTCAGAACAGCCTCTAACCACTGCACTGCTCTGCCCAGTCTAACCTACAGCCACTGCAGAGACCAGCCCAACCCTGTCTTGTTTCCAGTCACTGCACCACACTGCACCTCACCATGCCGCACAGTCCAGTTTAGCACCCAGTCACTGCCCTGGGTCATTGCTTTCACGCTATCCTCCAACTTCTGCAGATCCCCACACCACTCCATACCCACCGAGGTCCTGCCCAGCCACCACCCTGGACTGCCCGGTGTTGCACAGCCTCCACCACTGGACCACACCAGGCTGCAAGGACTACACTGGCTGCATGGACCACATCAGTTGCCCTCCCACAGCACAGCACGGCTCACACCACACAGCTGGTGCCACACAGCCAGTGCCACACAGCTGGCACCGCTTCCCTGCAGTTCCTGTTACGTTAAGGCGTCCATCTCGTGAGCTGCCTCGTGAGCACTGCAGCGGCAAGGCCAGCCCGCACCTCATCCTTCCCACAGCATCACCCTCCTCACCGCTGGCCCCACAACCTTGCTGGGTATCCCTAACACTCATTAGGCACAGGGCAAGTGAGAAACACAAGTATAAGGCAGCACAGGGAGGGAATGATAGAGAGGGAAAATATTAGGCATAGCGGGGGAAAAGTCATTTGAAAGGAAAGAGACCGTATGGAAAAAACCTGCATCTTCAGGACAGTAAAGAAGCCCAGTGATTTCCTGTTTCTACCCTCCATGAATCGCTGATAGCACAAAGAAAACAAAAAGCCACATGAGTTTAAGGGAAACTAAGTAGGAGCGTGTCCAGCACGGTGGCAGCTCCCACTGCAGGCGAGCCCAGGTGCCGATGCCGACTGGCAGCGACGGCCTCGGGAGGCACAGGGCTGGCTGAACACTGCCAGAGCCTGCTCCCCGGCGCTCGGCAGAGCCCACACAGGTCGCAGGGAGAGCTGGCAGGGACTCATGCAGCCCCACTTTTGCAGCCAGAAACCCCACTTTGTGGTCAGCGCGAGTGAAGTCAGTGCGAGCTGGCTGCCAGTGTGGCATCCCCACAGCTGGGCTCACAGATCCACCATGCTCCTCCACGGAGACATGAGGGAGATGTGCTGCGCTGGCATTGGGATTTTTTTATTCCAATGACAACTTCTAGACACAGCACAGGAGCTGAACAGACTCGTGCGAACACACAGGTATCGCTGGCACCGATACCCCACTGAGGAGGTGCAGGGAGAGGGGCCACAACTGCATCCATGCAGCCCCAACCATCTGCAGGTCTGCCCCCCACCGCTGCCCACACTGATCCCCATTTCCCCAGAGCTGACCCACTCAGCATGCTGGTTGCTCTCACCCGGCCGAGGCAGCTCCCTTCGCTCCGGACTGGGCAGCCTCCTCTGCCAGCCCTGGCTCAGCTGCCAGGCTCGTTTCCTCCAATAACCCCACCGACTCCTGCGCTGCATCGCGTCTGGCCAGAGTCCGGCTTTGCTTTACAAACACTTGCTTTACGCCTGCTCCTCTCTTCTCCTCTTCATCCCTCTGGCTGCCTAAGCCGGGTCTCTTCTCCCTGCCTCAACCCCCCCCGAGCCCTGGCAACACAGAGCTGCCTGCGACACCTGCCGCTGCTGCGCCACATCTGCTCTGACCGTCCTCAAACATCACCTGAACCACCCCAACTCTACTGCTTGCACCTCAGAGTTTAAACCCTGCAGTCCACAGGCGCAGCGGGTGATCTGATTTTGATGATGAGATAAGCGGGGACCTACAGCACGAAGCCAGATAGCGACGAGGCTGGGGCTTGCTCCTGAGCCTGCCTTTGTCACTCGGGAAACTCTATCCCCTGTTATCAGGTGTCACCACGCTGGAAAGAGCCCAGGATGAAGTCATGCTTCTTGCCAGGCTGGAAAAAACTTGGGAGGCGAGCGCCGTGCATCTATGGAAATCAGGTACCAGCTCCCAGCAGCTGTCTAACGGCCACGAGATGAATTAAGGCGATGATTAGTGGAGTGATTTGGTTTGAGTAGCAGGGCTTTAGTCTGAACATGTTCCTACTTAGCTTACACGTTTCATTTGCAGGCAGATGTCAAGCTGGATGTTGCTAGGAGATCGACAGCAGGGGAATAATTAAGTCTGATTAAATCCTACCATATTGCCATGCCGCTTTCCAGAATCCTCTGGAGCTCTTCAAAGCCAAACTGACCAAATGAAAGCTGCAGCCCATCCTGCTCAAAAAAACCCACTTGTGGTCGACCCACTGAGCCCGTGGCTGCCCACATGTCTGCAGAGCATTTCCCGCAGCAATGCTGGCCACAAGCTGGGAAAAAAGGGATCTGGCAGAGGGCATAGCTTACCTTAGCAGGTAACGCAGGACAGTTGGGACCAGTTGCTGCCTGGAGCAGGCAGTGAGGGGTCCTACACCCCATGTCCCTGCATCAATTCTGCGTGCTGCTTTGGGTGCTCATGTTGGACTAGACATAACCCCGTGCCCTCGGCACGTATAGCATGCCTGGGTCAAAGCTGTGCGAGGGGCCGGGCGCTGGTTCAGCTGCTCATGTCCCCAGTGGACTTGGGCACATCAGGGTGACATCAGCAAAGCTTCCTCCTTCCCTTCCTCTGGAAGGAGCCCGCCTGGGACATGCCAAAATTGCTCTGCAAATGCACCTCACGCGTGGTGCTGAGCACCACAGGGCGTTCCTGCTGAATTGACACCGGTTATTTCTTTTATGGTGGCTGAGCCGCACATTATATGGGGTGACATGTAAAGGTAAATAACAGCTACAGGTTCTTTTCCTATCAGTAAATAAAGTTGTACTGTAACTACCTGCATTGGTTGCCAAACACACACACGTCAGCGTCCGGGCTCCCTCTGTAGTGAGACTGCTAATCTCATTTTGACTCTCTGCTCTATAAAAATTCTCATTCTAATACTTACACTGTAATCCTTCCCCCCAAATTACATGTGATCAAATCAGACCTGATACTAATTAATGCAATATTTTATTATTAATTAAATACCATTAAATACCACAGCAAAGATCTCTTTCCAGTAATGGCTAGATAGAGATTACCTCTGCTGATGCACAGGCTCGGGGAATGCAATCTGGGCTGTAACACACTCGTATTTTGTCTTTATCTCTCTGGTCGAACTTGTTTCATCTCACACTCATTACATATTATTCTTAAACGCAGGGTCTGAGCATGATCAGAGAGCACTTTACATTTCTGGTGCTCTGGCTACTCTAAGGACAGAAATGTTAAACAGCATCGTCAGCAGGCCCACACAAAACAAGCTAAAACAAGCTGAACTTGGCTGAAAAATTCTGCCACCCTCCAGATGTTTTCAACAGTAAAGAGCCACACTTACCACTGCGGGTGCAGGTAAACACCGGAGCCTGCCTGAACGGCTCCCCGAGCGCTCTGCCCGACTGGACTAGGTTTCCCAGGGTCTTCCTCAGACGAAATGATCCAACGGTCCTGCCTGACACGCGGCTGTGCGAGTGCGAGCAGCCGGCCAGCACGCCACTCAGCGGTTCATCTCCTTGCATTAATTCCAATACGCTATGTTTGGTTCACGCATGTTTTCCAAGAAAGGAGGTAGGCTTGATTTGAAGACAAGTGTTGGAGACTCCCACCTTTCTGGGTCTGTTTCAGGAGCCCCTCGCCCTCACGTTCAGAAGAGCATCCCACATCCCTGCGTCTGGCTTCAGCTTGCAGACATACCATTTTGTTCTGCCTTCTGCTTGATTAAAGAGCCTTTCAGAGCCTGGCATTTTCTCTTTGTGACACTACACATATGCTGCGAGCAAACCCCCTCTCATCCATCTTTCTGATAAGCTAAATATACTGAGACGCTTAATTCTTTTACTGCCAGGCTTTTCCTCCCACCCTCAAGCCATTTTTTGCATTTCTGCTCTACACAGCCTCTCTGATTTTCCTGAATCCTTTTCAAGATGTAGAATCCCACAATGATCCTCCCTAATGTTTTGACACAGGGACTAAATCTTCCTTTTCCTATTCTCTGTCTCAAAGGGTTGTGTTGGTCCTTTCTGCCATAGCATCAGACTAAGCATTCAGGCAGGATTGTCCCAAATCTTTTCCAGACGCGCTGCTGGCAGGTTAGAGCCACCTGGGCTGGCCAGCGCATGTCTCAGCTGCACATCCAGGACCCTGATGCGTGGAGTTGGGTGGTGGGGGACGCCTCCACTCCCACACACCTCCCTGGCCCGCTCCCTGTCCCGGGATCACCGATGTTGCGGCTCACTCTCCAGCAGTGTCCCAAAGCAGTCTGCAAAGGTGGCCTTGCACCCGCAGCGAGCACGACGCAGGGCGCCATGCCCGCAGGTCCTTGGGGGGCCGAGAGACCGCCTGCAGGCAGAGTCCAGTGGGATTTCCCTCCGCTGGCAGTTGTTTTACCTGGGCAGCCAGCGCCTCCTCTTCCCAGCACGCTGCTGCAGGTGCACGTCACCCGTCCAGAGCTGGACGCATATCCCATCGCAGGGGAGAGGGGTGCTGCGTTTGGGGGGGCTTAGGGAGCTGAGCCTGGCAGGCGGGAGCAAGGTTTGTTGAGCCCCGGCGAGCTCTCCAGGAGTGGACATCCCGGCTCTCAGCAGGTTACTGCGCTGTGAAATAGAGGAGAGCACAGACCCAAGTGGTGCCTGCTGGCATCCAGGCTGGTTTGAAGTGTGATGTCGGGGAAATATTTCACAATGCCTCTTAACTTTTTACCCAGCCTGCTCCCAGTGACAGCAGTCACTGAGGAATCTGGTGCACTGCCTAGTTACTGTGCTGCACACTGTGAAAACAGCCTCTCAAAAACAATAAACTGGGTGGAGTTTCCATCTTTAATTCTGCCCCTTAAAGAAACCAGCTCAAATAGTTTTTTGTATATTTGCCATTCGAAGGGTTTTCTTTCTCCCCAGCAGTCCCCTCAGTGAAGCCTACCTGAGACCTGGGGGTGAAATGGAGAATCTTTCCCAGCCCATGCGCCGCCGTCGGATATCACAGCGTGCTTCCTCGCACCGGTGCTGCGGGAACCTGGAAGGAGCCCAGCCCCGGCTGTGCCCACGCTGCCTCTCCGGAGCCAGGAGCACACAACTGGATTGCTGCCCTTGAGTTTCTGAGATGATTGCTGAATAAACCGGAATTTCAGAGACGGTTGGAGCTGTGATGGCCATGAACACCGATGGGCTCACCCCAAGTCCTCCAGCCAGGCATTGCCCCGTCCCTTTCCGTGCCATAAAAACAGCTGGAAGAGGCAGGCAGGGCAGGCAGGTACCAACCAGCTGCTGCAAACGGGAACGGCAGGAGTGACCCCATCTCACATGCTGTCGCAGAGGGGAGGGAATTTGGCACAGCAGCTGCACAAGGAGCTGCTGCAGCTCCCCGAACCGGCCCCGTTCATGCCACAGGCCCAAGTAATTCGCAAACAATGTTTTGATGACATAATCATGGGCTCTCTTAAAGCGTGTTAATTTTTAACAAATACTCAGCTGGCAGGAGGCCACCGTAATTCAAAGAGCCAAAGCAACGGGCAGAGAAACGGCAGAGAGACCCAGACTGCCGCTGGGGAGGTGAAAGCACAGCTAAGGGCATCCGAGTGCTGCGTTACACAGCACGGACCTTGCAGGGAAACTCCTCCCTGGGCAAAAGGAAAGGTCTGGCTGGTGAGAGCAGGAGCAGCTATAGAGCACGCTTTGCTTTCTCCACTGCTATCAACAATGACGAAAGATTTTAATTAAAAGTATGTATTATAAAGAATTAATAAGGCTCATGATAGATTAACAACTACGTGCATTAACAGCTATGTTTTGAGGTCTGTCAGTTAGCCAAGTCTTAATGGGGAGACATCAACAACAGGGAGCATACCTAGACCCCCAGCGACTGTTTCCTGGTCCAGTGTCATTTAATAGTTTTTAAAATCAATGATGAAGGCTTACATTTGTGGCTGAGAAAATACTGAACAGGCTGTTTGCTGCTACAGCACGAGCTGAACAGCCTGATAAAATGGTCACAACCCACGGCACAGTAGTGGGCTGCAAAGGAAGGTTCTTGGGAACGGAGAGGACAGGCTGTACTGCAGGGTGGAGGATCTCCCAGAAATGGGGAGGGCGGCAGAGTTAAGGAAAAAAAGCCAAAAAAGAGAGAGCTGTCCTCACACATGACTGCTGCTATGAGCCTGCATTGCAGCCCCTTGGCTCTGGGAGCCGGGAGCCAGAGGCTTGCGGAGGGGATCTCCGAGCAGATGCACGGCACTGCTGGTGCCTCTACAGCTCTGGCAAAGCCAACCTGATGTCTGGTCCAGCTCTCCAAACTTCAAAACGGACACAGAAATCCTGAGGAACAGCAACACTACAGTGAAAAAGGAGCTAAGGCTTGGAAACGCGGCAAATAAGGCTGTGCGAGATGTGAGGAGTGGTGGGCTACTCCACTGTCCCAGGAGAAGGTCTCCTCGCTGACGGGGGGAACGGAGCACTGCTACGGGAGGCCTGTTAGCCCGGCAGAGGGAAGTGTGGGGTCCAAAGGTGAGGAGTTGAAGATGGAAAAACTCAAGCTTGAAATTAAGTACATTTCTTTGCAGCATGGTCACTGAAGGCTGCAGGGGCGGCCATCCCCACCGCACAGCAACTTGCAAATAAGATTAGATGGTCTCGACTTTTAATTTAATTTGTTGATATCTGTGGCTCGGGCATGAAGAAGGGCTGCCACATGGTGGTGCTTGCTGTTTCACCCTGATCCGTATGCATCCTTGGGTTCACCCCTCCTGATCTCCTGTCCAAACAGCTCCAGCAGCAAAGAGGAGGCCAGGACTGATTCCTGTGTACTGGAGAAGGCAGTGGGGAGGGTGCAGAGGGGCTCAGCCTGAGGACAGTCATCTTCACCTGCTCTTCCAGTTCATGCACATATTTTTCTAAAACCAGGCATGACAGCCTGACCTGGCTCCATGGCATTACACTGCTCTCAAGCACAGGCAGGCTGCCTGCCTGCAGCAGTGTGCATTGCCAGCCCTTTACCCAGGGAAGGCCACATTTCCAGCCTGGAGCTTTGGTACTTAATTAATTGCACTGGAGCAAGCAAGCCCTTTGCACCTTCAGCTGGCCTGTTGTGGTGCTGGAGCCACATGGACATGGGCTCCTCTTTTCAGCCTGAACACCGTCTTATCTCCACTGCTCCTGATGCCTGGTGAACTGAAGCTTCTGAACCTAATGCACCAGCGACCTTCACGCAACGCAGCAACCAGCTCTGTTGCTCGTACTGGTCTCTCTCCCACACGCATCCAAGCAAGCTGGTGCCAAAACCCACAGCATAAGCACAGTAGCCCACAGCTCTGCTGGTTTAGTCCGCACTTCGGCTTTACAATCCTCCCCCATTTGCGTTGCTCTGATCTCTTCCCCACGTGCCCCGAGGAAATGGCTGCGAGCCAGTGTCAGTCCCAGGTG
>NW_009214874.1:7958-8493 GCF_000690835.1 Fulmarus glacialis
GAGCTGTACTCTGTTTGAAATGTCATGATGTCATTTGTCATGATTTCAGACATGAATCGTGGCCACGTGCTGGTTTTTTTGCCAGGCTGGGGCAGAACTGATAGCATGGGTACGAGCGCATTTCTTTGGAATAAGTCATTTCACATCACCTTTGCTGGCCCCATTTCTTGTATGATTTATTATAAAAAGCATCGATTTTGCAACAGGGCCTGTGCAGGTTGTGCTGGGGGATGGTCGGCCATGCTGCCGTGGTAAGCAGCTCCCAGGGCATGTCTTGTCTGTGGAGCCGCAGGCTGCACCCTCTGTGTGGGTGCGTGCCCCTTCTCAAAACCCCCTGCGATGCACCAGGGGACATCAAAAACTCCCAGGGTGCATGGCCGTGTGCCCAGAGTGAAGATGCTCTTTGCAGCATCCCAGCACCTGCTCACCCAAGACCAGGACAAGTACGATGCTCAGGAAAGGGACCAAGGAGATGGGAGGTAGCGAAGGCGGGGGGGGCGGGGAGGCAGTGGGAAGAAAGGGAAAGGGCCAGACA
>NW_009214874.1:8655-40791 GCF_000690835.1 Fulmarus glacialis
CTGCTCCTGGGTGCTGAGGCTTACCTGCTCCCTCTCGGGAAAGGGAAGGAAGGAGAGGAGCCACCCGGCACAGGGCGGGCTGTAAGGCAGAGCAGGGCCGGCGTGGGGGTGTAGGGGCTGGGTGCGTGGGTTTGCACCGCACTGACCCCTGTGCTGCAGGATGTGGCCAAGGTTTCATGCTCTGCTGCAGGGCATGAGCATGCTCTGTTTTGGAGATTCAGCATTTGTGGCAACCTGTATATTCTTGCAGCCGCTTTGCGTAACGAGGAGTTAGCGCAACCAGGGGGAAGTGCCTCTGGGTGCTGTGTTTGCTGGCAGGACGTGGGCTAACAGCAGCCATGAGGAGGCAGCTGCCCGCCCCACGGGCGGACACAGACAGAGGGGGTGCTGCTGCAGCACAGCAAACCTCTCCGGATACATCGTCAGCATTCACACAATCCCAGGGTGGTAGGTATGAGTTAGAACAGGACTAGGGGGATACTGGATCCTCTTGTAGCAAGAGAGGTCCTAAACAGCTGCCAGCCACAGAGGACTCTGCCCCTGTCTCAGCAGCCATGGGGGAACAGCCAGGTTCCTCATTTCCCACACACCGCAGCTGGGAGGCAGCTGCAGCCCACCCAACCCAGCCGCAAGAAGGCAGGGACAGAGCTCAGCCTCTCCAGCAAAGCTTCCCCACCCTGCTCCCCTTAGGAACCAACTCCCTGCCACAGCAGAGGGAGTACGAACTTTCTGCAGCCATCACCTGAACCACTGCTATGCTGGGGGAGGCTGGCAGGTCCACAGGGCCGGGCAGAGGCAGCTGCTCAGGGCTGGAGCTTTCCAGGGCTCAGCACCCAGTCAAGGGATGTTCACACCTGCAGCAGGACTGGTCCTTCTAACGCAGGGACAGGGGAAGCTAACCGCAGCAAGTTGTCGGTTCCAATGACATCCTCCCTGACAGACTGGTTCCTAGTGGATGGGGTAGATTAGCACCACTGATTCGCGCAGCCACCCAGACAGGTCCTGCATTCAGAGTTCAGCACCTACAACCCACTTGGGTTGGCATGGGAGCCCTGGCATGAAGATGGGCAGAGCAGCCTGCCCCAGCCCAGCTCCCCTCTGCCCCAGCCATAGACCCTGGCACTGCTGGGAGCATTGGGCTCTTCCCCCTTCCGCCAGCACCCAGGACACAGCCATGGCTTGGCACTGTCACCACCCAGAGCATCAGGCACCCGCTTCATGCCAGGCATCCCCAGCAGTGCTGGGGGACCAGCTGCAGACAAGCCTGGCCAAAGGGGTCAGCCTCCTGCCCCAGACCTCCTGTCCTCCAGCATCTCACCCCAGAGCCACCTCTGACTCACTACTCTTTCCTCTCCGCCAGCTGCGTCCCCAGCCAGGGCTCTGCCCAAAAGGGGAGGTTTTGATCCGTTCCTCCATAACGCTTTCCTGAGCCTCGGGCCCCGCGGAAAAGAAAAGCTCCTCAGCTGAAGGGGCTCCCCATTTCTGCGACAGCAAGTGACCACGTGCAAGCGAGTCGCTGCCCACGCTTCAGTTCCACAGCATCAGCTGCTCAGATACCTCTCTCCTTTTCCTTCACAAGCCGGGACACAGCCCCAAGCCCAAAAGCCAGTGAGATCTGGGGGATTCATTAACCTGCTCTCTCAAGAGCAGTGAAGCTGTGCAAGTCCATAGGGAGAAGGATGGAGGTATCCTGCACCAGCAGCTGCTCCCAGCAAGCCCACAGCCACAGCACATGGGCAGTGCTGCCTTTCCTGGGGGGATGGTTGTGGCTCCAGCCCCTGGCACACCGCGGCCCTGAGCAGCCTTGCCGGAGGCCCACGCTCCTCCCATCGCACCAGGCAGCTGCGGCTGGGAGAGGCATCTCGTGGTCCGGATGCGGAGCGAGCCTGTCATCTCTCCCTCATTGGCACAGCCAGGCCTAAAAATATCCCGGGAGTGGGCCGATGGCGGTTGTGCTACAGTCTCCGTTACGCAGATGGAAATGGCTGGTCCCTGCCAGAGCACCCGGGGCAGTGCCAGTTCCTCCGCCCTGCACCAGCACAGGGTTTTAGGATCCTGTGCTGTGCTTCAGTAATCCCCGTAGCGGAGGCGTGCCAGGGACAGTGCTTGGCGCAGAGCATCCCGACCAGGCACAGCATCATGGCTGGGGCTGTCCTGGCCAGGGGAGACAGGCAGCTCCATGGGGATCATCCCTCCTGGGTGCACAGAACTGAGCAGGGCAGGGAAGAAGGGAACAGGGGGTTGTTTCACAGCCCGCTGCCATGAACCCCTGACAACGATGAAACAGGGTGCTGCCCAGACACCCTGTGACAAGTCAAAAGTGCACCCAGGCAGCCAAACTGACAGCACTGTGGGTGCAAGCACAACAGGACAGGGAGCTGGAGGGCAAGTCGATGGAGCAGCAGCAGCAGGAAGGCAGGCTCAGCCCTCAGCCTGCAGGAAAAGCTGGAGAAGCAGAAGAGCATGGCTGAGTTTGCAGCCCGTCTGGGAAGGGGACTGGCCTTGCGCCCTGCAACACACAGGCAAAGGGCAAAGCTGTCAGCTCCTCCCCTCCCATCCCTGCACGTCCTAAATCCACAGGGCCTGGCAGCAATCAGGGCTGCTGACGCTGAGCCTGGGGCAATCGTCCACCTGATAAACCCGACTGAGTGGGGAAAGGAGCAGAGATGCTGCTGGAGGAGCCAGGAGGGACACGCCAGCTCTTGTAGGAATGGCTTACAGGATAAGAGCACAAATCCAGGCTCAAGCAGAGACTCTGGCTCTGACACAGACTCATGGCTGGCAGGCAGAGCCCATGCCTTGCCCTGGAGATGCTAGCGGGTCAGGGCAGGAAGGAGGGCTGCTTTGGGAAGGCAAGCACAGCCCATTCAGAGCTGCCCAACACATCGAGGCAGGTTCACCAACCCATCCCTGGGCTGGCCCCCTACCACCCCAGCATTCCCAGGAGAGCTGCCACCCAGGAGCCCATGCTCAGGGCAGAGCACACTGTGGCAGGGTAAACGCCGGCCCCACAGACCTGCCTTCGCAACAGGCAAGAGGCTTCTTCAGGGTCCAGCCCTACGCATGGACTAGGGGCCCAGGATCACACAGAGGCTGCTGACAAGCTCCCACCTGAGCTGCCCCTGCTCCCCAATCCCACCAGCAGCCATGTCGTCCCTCTGTAGCCCTCTCCTCTCTCTTGCTCCAGAGCTGGTCAGCAAAATACCTGTCCACCCTCCTTCCAAACGCACAGCACACGGGGCACAAGATCTTACTGCCCAGCCCAGCACCCCACAGCCCTCTCAAGTGCATGAGCCACTGCTCACTTGCCTTCAGGATGCATTTCACATGCTTTCAGCCGCTACACCTGAAGCACCCTCTGCATCCGCCACCGCTGTGCATGACTGTGCTGGGGTACATGGAGCACACCAGCACCCACATGTGCCCTCCGCCAGCTCGCGAGCAGCTGCAGGGACTGTGGAAGCAGAGGGCTCAGAGCAGCCCTACCCACTGCCGCAGCATCCCTCCTGCCAGCAAGCAGACACATCTCCAGCAGCCGCCTCTGGCCTCCAGGATACCAGCCCAAGGGCCCATTGCAGCCAACACCACCATCACCACTGCTGGCCAGGCGCCGGGAGACCCGCACACGCACCCAGCCCAGCCCACGGGCAGCATGACTGCTCCCTGCTCTAAGCCACAAGCCCCGCTCCCTCCCTCCGGACGTCGCCCGGTGCTGTGCTCCACGAGAGGAACCGCCTGCTGCTCCAGCCCGCAGCCAACCCACACTGATTTCATCCCAGCCCGGCTGGTGTCCCCAGGATGTCACAAGCATCCTGACCCCAAACCTAAAGTGCCACCCACTCACCCCCGCCCTGTTCTGCGCTTTCATCACAGCCCAGGCCAGCAGGACAACTCCCCCAGCACAGCCAAACCTCTCCTGGGCTGGTGACCCAGGGCCAAGGCCATGCTGCCTGGGCGGCATCTCCCAGAGGGACACGCTCCAGGCACAGACCTGTCTCACCTCTCCCCGCACCGAGACCCTTGGCAGACCCCAGAGCCCTGCACAGAGCCGTCCCCAGGGAGCAGAGCCCTGAGCAATCTCACCTGCTTCTTCTAGGGCTGCGGGACAGGTTGTGCTGGGAGAGGGGCGAGATGGAAACACCTCCGAGGCACCGGGCAGGGCCCAGCCGTAGCCAAGCATCCGTTTGCTGGAAAGGGGAAGGTCTCCCCCAGCAGGTACCAGGCACCTCCCCAAAAAGGCTGCACAAGGGCTCTTCTGTCCAGCAGCTCCGGGAGGAAGGATTGAGGTGCCCCAGCTTGCCTGGAAAAGGGGTGGGGATCTGCTGTGGGAGGCGAGGACAGCCCAGCCCCCAGGGATTGCCCTCAGGGCCTGGCCCTGCACCTCTCACTGGGAACAATCCGTGCGGCCTCAGCTCGGCCAGTGCAGGACTGGAGGCTGCTTGTTTGCGGAGTCCGCACAGCTGGGCAAGGGACTGATCCAGGTCCCCCAGGGCTGCCCACACAAATTGATAGGTGCTGGGGGACACAGGCAGGCAGGAGGGACCCCGGGCAGCTGCTTCAGGCAGAGTGGTCCAGGGCAGCAGTGCAGGAGCCAAGTTTCTGGGGAAAGACCCCCAGTACACTGGTGCCAGAGCGATGCCCCACACAGGCGAGAGCCCAGCCCAGAAAAGGCAGGGCAGTGGGGCAGGAAAGACCTCACTACTCTGGGACCCCTTAAGTACAGCTTGTCTGGAGAAGCCCTGGGCTCAGCTGGAGAAGGCAAGGAGTGAGAAGCCCTCCCTCGAGCTGGCCCATCAGGTGCTGACGTGCCTGGCTCCCAGCCCGGCAGCTCGAAGCCACGCAGCTCCCATGAATGCCGTCTTTCTTCCTGCCGCACAGCCCTTGGCAGCCCCTCAGCCACTCCGGCTGGGGAGGGAGAAGAGCCAATGTCTTTTTTTCTGTCCCTTTCCCCTTGCCAGGCTCTATACAGTGCTGAGGGCCCAAGCTGGGGCCTCCCTGCTGGGGACAGTGCTGCCGATCCCTGCTCCCACAGCGATCCAAGAGGAGCCTTCACCTCCAACCAGTGAGAAAGAGCAGGGCTGGCCCCAGCCCCACTGCAAGGATGGCCGAAGGTCCAAGTAGGACGCCCTGTGTTACCTCCCCACATGCACGGGAGAAAGGCAGAATAAGAGCATTAACTCCCCTGCCAGTCCCTGTGGACACCAGCTGTTAAATGGTGTTTGGAAACATCTATCCAGCTGGAAACGGGAAAGCCAGAGAGGACTTGGGACAGACCCTTCTCTGGCTGCCAACACAACTGCTCCCTTCATCCTGCCCTGGCTCTGCCGGGCCTGGACAAGCAAAAGCTGTGCCTCTGCTGCAGAGCCAAGCGGCCTGGGCAGCTATCCACTACAGGCAACCGCAGCTCCAACCAGACGGGCTGCTAAGTCCTTCGGTGTAGTTGCTCCTCATCCCCAAATTCCTTGCTCTCAGCAGAACAGTCCTGTATCTCCAGCAGCAGCACACCAGCACCACACACCACTCCTATTTTCCACAGAACTGGCTGCAAGTTAATAGCTCCTCTGCACATGCAACCTGCAGCCGGTCAGCACCCACCACCCACATTAAAGGCACCGATGTCCTGCACGCAGGATACCAAGTCTTTTTTTTTAACTGCTTGTGGCTATCAGTAATGAAGTTTGAGTTAACCCCTGTTGCTAGGATAGGCAAGAAAATTAACCCAAAAGGTGCAGAGATACTGTATTCAAGAGAAGCAGCAGCACTTGAGGAAATGAGTCCAAGCATCAACATCACATTCACAACCATCTGATCCCCATGTCTGAAGCTTCTCTGGACGTGCATGGGTACAGCACACCCCCTGCCTCCCTAAATTCAGCAAGACTGTGCACTTGATTCATTATACCTCTTGAAGTAGTTTGCTTTGGTCTATAGCATACTTGTATGTAATGTATCACAGTACAGCCACGGGTACTGCTTGGACATGAGACTGGCTGGTACGAATTCCTGAGCTGCAAAGACAAGTTTTTTCTAACTCTATATGGAGGATTTCAGCCTGGGTATGAAAACATCCCAGCACACCAGCCACTCACCTTGTCTACAGCCCATGAGAAAGCAGCTCTTCCTTCAGCCAGCAGTGTGGGATGAGAGCATCCCAATTCCTGGGGTGTTGGGTCCTCTCGCAGTATGAGGGGCCCACATGGGTACGCCAGGCAGTGACTCACACGGGACTAACTCCCCCGGCTAAGGTGGAAGAGCCCAGACAGCAGGCCTGTTTCACTTCTCTCTTGCATTGTGTACCGAAGTGTTCGCAGCCCACTAGAACCATTCATAAAAGTGAGAACTTTTCTTAAATGCGGAATTACAGGCCAAGGACAGCTCTTTTCAGGCTCTCCTACCTTCACTCAGTTTTGTCTAGAAATTAACACACATACTATACCATTTAAATCTTTTCCCAGTACCATCCCACACATTTCCCTCTTTGCTAGGTGCTGTCAGAACAGTTTTGACTTCAGCACTGTCACATAACTCATGCTGCAGCACGGAGGCTGTGGCAATGTTTCTGCATGGATCTGCCACAGGTTCCTCAAAAGATAGCAATCAGGTGAATGTTTCCCATTCCTCTGTAGACCATTCTGGTGAGGTCAAAGGAAACTACTAATACACACCCTCAGCTATGCTCATTACTGGAACCAAGCAACACCACACTCATCCCACCTGAAGTGTTGCACTCTTCACTCATCCAAGGGAGAAATCTAAAGCTGCTGAACAGCTCTAACAGCAATGCAAAGAAGTGAAGAATGATTACGGGAAAAGAGGAAAAAGGCTTATTTTGACTTTTAGCAATACCCCATGTTGTTCACGTTGAACCTAAAATACTACACACTTTACATTAATTTAAGTGCACACTCTTAAAGGTTCCGTGCAATGTCTACAAATTTGTCAGGGAAAGGGAGACATTAACATTTTCCCAAACTACAAAAGCTGGCTCCAGGAATACCTGGCACTTTAGGCTCCAAAGATATGGGCTGAAATAATACTACAATGAATAAGCAATTTACTCAAGGTCACTTGGTGTGTCAGTAACAAAAATCCCTGAGTTAAAGTAGAAGAATCTCCTTTCCCTGACTGCCAGTTCAGCAAGTCTTAACCAAATTCAAGAGTCAACACCGAAGTAAAGAACAGAGCTGTTTGACTCTGCACCCAGGTAAGATCTTTTGATGGCTCCTCTTCTGGCACTGCTACTCTCAGCTACAGAGGGAACCTAAGGCAACTCAGCTCTTACTGCAGATGTCTCAGGTCTGTAGTTCAATGAGGAGAGACGACTCTGTGGCTCTGCCCCTGTTCTAGTTGAACAGCCATGCTGGACTGAGTCCTTAAATAACAGAACCTTGCTTCGCATCTCTGAAAGACACCCGAGAACTCATTGGATAAGCATTAAGGAGATAACTATTAGAAAGGAATAATGCTAACAGAAAAATTAGAAGCATGATGAGAATTTCCAAGTTACATTGCTTTAGTTCTTAAATTAGTCTACAGATTGCCCATTTTGAAATTAGATTTATTACTTGATCAAATTGAAAACAACATACAGGCTACCAGAGTCTTGATTTCATCCCATGTTTGCATTAAAAAAACAAGCACAACTGCAGACATGTCAGACAACAGGAGCCCAGTTAGAGAATGGAAGAACTGAGATGCATTGGAAGCCTTGGGATATGTGGCTACGCTCCTCAAACAGTACAGAATCAGTTCAACCCAGCTCAAAGCACTGGGAAGAGAGAGAAGGAGCAAGGAGAATGGGTCCTACTACTGACGGTACTGTCTCTGATCATCTGAGGGGTCTGCTGAGGGAGAGAGGTCTCCTAGAAGTCCAGCCACAGGCAGAAACATTACTGCAATCAGGTGCTTTACAAAGAATACAGTCACCTTTTTAAACCTTATAAAAAGTAATCACTGGCTTGCCAAGCTCATCCTGAATTAAGAGCAAGCCACTATTTGTTTATAATAAAAATGCTTTTTATGGGTCCAACCTGAACCAGTCACAGATGGAAGCTTCCTGAAAAGTGAAGTGAGGAGGTCTACTGCCTGCAGCATCACATGCAATGGACCTAAAGAAGGGCCATCAGAGCTCCCATGGGGCATAATGAGTGTGATTTCCTACTGAACACATTCAAGAAGCACCTGCCTAGCTGATACTCTGGCAGCACCTTGCCCTCACTGGAATGATGCTGTAACACGGATAAATACACTTCCAAAAACAAACCACTGGAGAAAATTATTATCAGTCAAAATCAAAGTACAGGTAATGGAAAGCATATGTACCTTTGAGACAGCTGCTCTGTAAAGAGCTTTTATTGCTACCTGTTATACTTCAAGCCATAAAACCAATTGTTTTTGCGAAGACAAATAATATAGGCCCCTCAAACATCAGGGTCACCAACTTAAAGTTCACAGAGAGAAGCCAAAACGCAGTTCAATCACTGCAGTAGGTAAAGTATGCTCACATTTGAACGATGCAGCACAAGAACTGATGGGAAAATTGGGAAGGCCCTTTGTCTCAGAGTGCAGGATGGCAGCGGTTTCCAACACAGGGCAACTGACAAAAGCAAATCTGGAGCCCGCAGAAAACGCAGCATAACAAAGCTCCTCTTCCAGAACAAGTACTAGGCATAGGAGCTCTTAAAAGTCACTCAATACTGTTAGAGGTGGGTGGCAAAACCTGCTGCAGTTGAACAACAGCACTCCAAACAAATCCAGCTGTTTAGTACTAGGTCATCATTTAGGATGAAGCTGTTGAGCCAGGTGTTTGCAGCACAGGTAGCACATGGCACCTAAAAGGTGCATTTAAGTTATAGGGCAATTTGGGAACAAAGCCTCAACACAGGCACCTTTTCTCTGGAGGAAGAATGGCAGATGATATGAAGAGTATGTTTTTCAGTAATATACAGGTAATGTTCAGCCTATGAGAAGTTAATACCAAATCTTACGATATGCTGACAGAACAGAGGCAAGTTTGTTAAGGCCCTGCCAGATCTTCTCCATGTTTGCTCGCAGCACATCACTTCAGAGAGGCTTACGTACAAGCTAAGACGTCAAAGTGCAATTGCGTTCCTATTGCCTAGACCAGAGTAACTGCAGCTACTAGACTCCGCTCTTAACAGATCCTAGTTTTATCAAGCCAACTATCCCATTCATCAGAAAGCGATTTAATACCCTGAGACCAGGAGTTTTGGACAAGGGAAAAAGAAAAAAACCCACAAAGGAAAGCCACTATCGCCTTTCAGAATCTGTTTAAGCCTTCCAATACTGATGAATGAGGTATTCTACCACAAAAATGGGACAGAATACCTTTATGCAAAACAGTGGTTGTGCAAATCTTTGCTACTCATATCAGCCTCCTGACCCTATAAAAATGTAGGGATAAGTAAGTTTTTCTTTATAAAAGTTGTAGTTTATTTCTTTTCTGATCAAGAGTTGTATCACTACACAATACTACATTTTATTGCTAATCACAAACTGATGCACCGGCGTTTCAGAAGAGTTTGGTTTATAGCGTTCCTATGTAACAAAAGGAAAAAAGTTACAAATCCAGACTTTGCAGACACATTGCCATGTCCCTATAGAAGCAGGGATGCATTAGGTCTGTTTCACTAGAAAACTGTCCTCTTGAACTGTTTCTGGAGAACACGTAACCATAATTTTCTCCAGCAGGAAAAGTCATCCCATCATTCCATGCAAAAAGAAGGCGGCCAATCTGCTCCACAGCCTAAAATCCCTTTCCTACAGAATGGGAAAGGAACGTGTATTTACACGGCTCCTACTGTGGTGTGTTAATGCTTAAATTACTAGGAGCAAGTTGGCACATCTTCTGCGTACACCTACCACTCAGCTTAACTCAGCTTCCTATTGCTGGGGTAGCAACTTCTCTCCAACACAACTGAGATGTGCCCTACTAATACTCTATAAAAATGCTGCGATAACCTTTGCCAGACAGCAACACAGCAGCACTCCTGCTTCAGAAGAGCATTGCACAGCCTTTCAGTAATACATACAGTTCAGTGCATGCTTTATCTGTCTCAGACCCAATATTAGCTGTTGTAAGCAAAAGCCTGCAGCCACACGACAGACAGTGCTGCCACAGAAGAGGTACCATACTGCTTCAGATACCGCTGCCCTGTCATCCCCAATACTGTGATGCTTGGATTTCAAGAAGGGAGAGTTAGGACTCCGTCCCTTTGGTTATTATTGCCTTAGAGGGGGTGGGGAGAAACTCAAAAGAAACTCTGTGGGAGCTGAACGTCTACTGGGAGCTGAATGCCTATTCTTGTTAGAAGGCTGCACTGCGCAGGGCTCCAGAGAGATCTCACTGATTCTGAGGCACATACTATTACAGTTAAACTTATGATTAAGTAAGTCAAAACAAGTATCGGAACAAAAATATTAAATGGAGGGTTAAATAATTTGTCCTATAGGATTCAATTTCACATTTCACCTGTTCACACAAGCACCTCCTGTCTGCTTGGATCTGAACAGCCTACAGCTCAACCTTCAGAAAGGAGGTGCTGAGAAACAAGAGACTGAAGCTGCTTGCAACAAAAAGATGGATATAAATACAAAAAGAGGTTCAATTTCAAGCACCAGTAATACTGCCTGCTCAAGCCCAGGTGTGGTCACCAGGGAGACTCCCAAAATCAGGAACATTATTCAATTAAAACAATAGACCGTACTATTCTGCAGCTGCCAAGATTCCTGGCTACAACTCCCAAAAGAGTTTGCCACCTGTCAAAATTGTCTCTAATAAAAAAGCAAGGCTGCTTGACGAGATGAAAGCAACACCCCCAAGCTGGCTTATTCAGTAAGGACCCAACTTCAGACCAGGAGTCTGCAGGCATCAGCTTCAGCAAATGGGATCTGTTTCACTATCCAAGAGCTGCCTTTCAGCTACTGCAGAGCATCAGCTTTTTAGCTTCCTTAAAAAACAAAACAAAAAACCCTGGATTCGAAGCATCCAAATATGGCCTGTTGTACTGGAGCGTTTAAATCCTTGGGGGAGGTGGGCATCTTCTTCCTCTGCCACAGGCAGTGCTTACTCCATGATGGCCCGGTACAACGCAGGTTCAATGTAATCTTCACGGTAGCGTGAATTGATCACCCTTTGCCTCTTCCTCTCTTGTCTGACCTCCTTCTCTGCGAAGATCTCCGTGAAGCGCATATCTGAAGCTATTGACTACGAGAAAAAACAGAATTAGTCACTAGAATACAGATCGAATCTCTGCCTCCACATCCTCCTACTGCATGTAAGAAAGAACCAAGTCAGGACACTTGGGAACATTCAGCCTTCTTCAAAAACTAACTAAACACAAGAAGAAAAATATTTAAAGAAACTGGATTTAAAAGTCTGGGGATAAGTGTAAGTGAACTATAATGAGAGATCTAAAGAATCACAGGTTTCAAATTTAACTGAGTAGCTAATTTAAGTTCACAATCACTTTCTTCAAGGAATAAACACACTCATCTGTTCCAACTTTCAAGCAGTCTAGTACATTTTGTGCGTTACGGAGCAGGCATATTTAAACACCTGGTCACAGGATTCAGCTGTGATACGTTCTTTCTTAAACCTCTAACATCTTGCGTGCCTGCCAACAGGTTCTGCATTAGGGTGTGCATGATCATGCTGCAAAGCAAGATACCCTACCCTAGCATGCTGTCCATAGTTACATTTTTTATAGCGGGAAGCATAAAGCAACAGAACGGAGACCCAAAGGGATCTCCATCCTTGAAGATAATCAAAACTTGACTGGAGCAAGCCCTGAGCAACCCTGTCTAACTTCAAAGTCACCCCTGTTAGGAACAGGTGTCTGGAGCAGAGACCTGCAGAGGTACTTTTCCACCTGAATTATTTTACAATTTTAAAAATGGCCAGCTCTCTTGATGCCACCCTACTAAGAGCTTTTCAGAGCAAAGGGTAAGTGAAGGAACTTGGCCATTCTTTGCAATGAGAATAGACAATGAAACTTGGAATACAGCCGTGAAAGGGTATTAATGTGCTGTCCCAAACAGTGACTATGCTATGAACTCCCGTCTCTGCAGAAGGATAATTAAAGTCTCTCCAGAGCAAGACAGAACTTTGCTTTTGTAGCCTGATCAACTACCAAGCTTCGCAACAATTGAGGAGAGCATCAGATTGTAATCTTTTGCTGTCATGCACTCAGCTTGTTATTCAAGGACAAATTAAGTTAAATGAGCTTCTTTAGTAGAAGTTTGCATCCCATTCACCTACCAGCCTTGACTTCACTCTCTTAGGAAGCTCCTCTTCGAGAGTATACACATCATCCCTTTTCACCATCAGCTGTGACCCATCTTCAAATTCCACCTAGAAGAAAAACAGAACTTGTTTTGCCAGAAGTCTCAGAAGTTAGAACCCTCCCATAGCTACCCAGAACTTGCCTTCTCCTCCCCACAGAGGGCTCTCATGAAATAATGTTCGACCACTTGAGTTGTATGAGATACATATGCAGGTATGCACACTGCAACAGACTTTAACCAAAACCTCACCAATCCCATGACAGTAAAAGTAGCCTAGCAAGTTTTGGGATATTCTTGTAACACCTGACAAGACAGTCTGGCTGCTCATTTTAATATGGCCTGAACATTCACCCTTTTGGAAGCTTGCAAGGCATGATGCACTCTTACTAAACAGAGAAAAGCAAAACCGAACTTACTTTAAGTAGTTTAACCTACAGGAACAGTCTGCTGAAGAATTGCAGACCAGCAATTTTTCAAAAGCTGACACTATCAGGTAGCCAGATATAAGTACAGCTGCAAGCAACCACTTTGCTCTTAACTCCAGCAACTGTTACCAGCATCTGGCATTGCTGACAACACTGAGTAACTTCCCCCGAAGTGTTTAAGCATGACTCCCCTATAGCTCTACTGGCTTTAAGAAAAGCCCTGTTAACATGATCAGCTTGTTATGAATGATGAATTTTCAGACAACAATTCTTACCTGGTACATCTGGATGGCATGTGATGCAACAAACTTGGCTCCATAAACTTGTCCATCTGTCCATCTCACCTGCACAACTTCTCCTTCAGCTGGGGGACCTAACTGAAGACAGTCTCGACTCTACAGCATGAAGACGGAAGGTGGCAGAGACAAGGAGAAGGGTAAGCAGCTTACTTATGTGAAGATTCAGCAAAGCACCTGGGAGTGCATCCCAGTCACACTGCACACCACCCCAACAATTACTCCATTTTAGGGATGGAGAACTAGGCTGAGAGACATCCGCGTATATCATCTGTATTTAAATCCCAACAGTGGGCCCAACTTTAAAGTACTTCATATGCAGGAATGGTATGCAAGTATCAGCAAGTTTTCCTTCAGACCTACCACTGCTAAGCCGCCAAAGATTAGCTGCACTCCCTGTTACACCTGTTCCTATGTGCCCTCAGTTAAGTCAGTCTCATGTAACACCCCTAAGGCCATCTTGCAGCACATCTCAGCCACAAGACAACCTAGGATTGGAACAATTACCAAATTCCCTGGTGTGTCTGCTCTGCAGCAGCAAGACTTCACTCACATCATGTGCCCTCTACCGGAGCCAGACTCCCACTGCATAACATACCACAATGTCCTCTGGATACAGGTTATCACTGAAGGAACCATCATCGAAGTTGACCTCGTAGAAAGTCTCCTTTGCAAGGCTGACCACTTCACACTGATAGAAGCGACCATTCTTGTGCTTGCTGATGACTATCTGTCCAGGTGACAGATCCTGGAGTGCAGCCTTAGCTCGCTGAGAAGAAAAAAAAATCACTTTTTACACAGTGACTCAATATAGAATGTGTTGAGGACTGTAGCTCCAGTGCTGGCAGACAAGGAAGATGAGGTGAGTAACTCTACTCAAGACACCATCAGCCGCATTTTTAGAAAAGTTCTGCCTCTGGTATTTCAAATGCTTAAAGCTTAACCTGTTAGATGCAGCTGTCATTAATTTACTTAGTAAAATAAGCTCTCATTCTTCACAACAATGCAAGGCCTTTACACTAAATATTGTCTAATAGGCTTCTGTGGTTTTGATGGCTAAAAGGGCTACAAGGGAACTTTATAAACTAATCAGTCACTTAAACATGAAATTCTATGACCACTCATGCAGTCTGCTGGAGTCCCAGCACTAACTCCTGCGTATTAAATATCACAGCATAAATCCCACTAATATTCCTCATTACAACAGCCATAGGAGGGATGTAATGCTCTCAGTCCTTCTGGGCTGCAAACCAAAATACAATAAAGGATCTGACTAAGATCACTCAGAGCAGTAGCAAGGTTTAGAGCAGAATCCAAGACCAACACCGTGAGATTATACTGAACATTCTGAAAGAGCTGAACTTTTCATTCCCTCCAAGATACTGCAGTTCAAATCCTGGGAGCCACAGATCTACCCACCTCTGCCTGAGATGGAATCTTATGCCTGAAGCAGGTAATGAAGACAACAAATGGCCAGTCATCAGGCTGCATCATGACTCCTGCTGCTTGGGCACAGCTGACATGAAAGGATGTGGGACACCGACCATGTGAGCACTGTACGCAGCAACCTGCAATTCTCTTTCTTCTTTTCTTGCAGAAAATGCATTTCTGTGGACACAAAACTAGCAGTTATTGGTTGGCACTAGCTTTTACTCCACACAAAGGGCTAGCTGGTCTGAGTATCTGATATTGTGCCATTTCCTCTCTGTGAGAACACTGCTACTTTCTGATTAAAAAGAAGCAGAAGGCTACCAGTTCTAGTTTATGACAAGGCAATAATTCATAAATTTAAAGTAACCCCATAGACAAAAAATGTACATTAAATATCTACCAGCTCAACATACACAAAGCATGCGACCCAGGGATGCTAGCAACAAGAGACCTTAGACTAAATCAGTCTACAATGCTCCAAAGTCAACAGGGCCTTTCAGCACTTGGTTATTAAGTTACACAGAGAAGAGCAACACGATTAGAATAATGGGCAAAGATCAGAGACCAAAAAAAACCCAACCAAAACACAGAAGTAACAAGTTAAAATTCTATCACTACTACCAGTGACCGAATTACACTTGGGTCAGGCCTGATGGGCTGTTGTAGGAAAAGAATGTTATCTGTAATGCATTAGCACGTGCAAAGCACTTAAAATCATTTTCCCCTCAACACTGAGCTGTTAGAAGAGTTAAGTACAGTTGCCTTCTTGCTGAAGACATTCACTCATTATACAAATGCCTCACATATCCTGAAGCATCTCAGTGCCCAACAGTAGTTAATAAAGCAAGTCAAATACTAGCGATTAGAAAAATAACAAACAAAAATCATTACACCACTGTATAAATGCCATTTGCTAGACACAGAAAACTGTGCCCCGCTTGCTCGCTCCTCATCTGAATAAGCATATACTAGAACATGGAAAGGTTCAAAAAAATGGCAACAGGGACAATTGCCATTTCCCATATAAAGAACAGAGCAGACTAAATTCTTCAGTCTGGAGAGGAGACGACTTGGGGTTGGAGGGATAAGCCAAGTCTCTCAGATTCTGAATAGACTGGAGAGATGCTTCGAAACCTCTCCAGTGAAGCATAGGTGATCCTTACCAGTCTGAAACGTTGCAGGGGGATTTTGCCAACATCTACAGGACTCCGCTCTGCGATATTCACAAATTTTGCTTCCAGTACAGCTACAGCACACATCACATGAACCCACCTGTGAGGACAGAAGAGGGGAAAAAGAAATTAATATGCATTAGGCCAACAGAATACACTTTGGAGTTTAAGTAAATACAGTTCCGTTGAAGTTTGCTGTATAAACCACGATAAATAGCCTCTGAGAACTAGCAGTGTAATCTTCGTTCCTATTGCTAGTAACAGGGCACTGAGGGCAAAACCAAGATTTCTTCATACTTCCAATCTACTACTAACAGGCTTAACAGGACAGCAATTTAGTGTAGCTTGTGCTGGTTGCATACCTGCGTTACAAAAGCTCGCCTGATAGGCTTAGTCCTTCACAAACCTGTCCCATAGCAACTGCTCAGTCACTACTGAATTACTTTTGAGACCGTGACCAAGAGGTTGAGGCTCCATATAACATCCACAAAATTTTTGGAGGCCACGTTTCAGTCACCTCACAGTGCTACAAGTCTGTGCCACTGCTATTTTACACCAAATAACTTCAGACGATCCACCACACCAAAGGACACAGGACAGGCAGTTGTATGCAGTACACTTGCTGCAGAGGTACCCTGAATTTCAGTATGTTGTGCTACTTAAAGCTATGGTTGTCCTTTGTCTCCATTGCCACCACATGTTACATGGAGAAATCAAAATCCTCTACGAGAAGGTACTCAAGAGATGTTATGTCATCAGGAATCTTATTTTTATGTGGTACATTGTACCTCTGCACATTACATCTCTGTACTATAAAATGCAAAGCAATTAACAGCTGCTGTCAACAGAATGAGAGTGAAGCATTACCTGAAGAGATGATGATTCCTGCATGTGAACACAATGAACACACTTTGCCACAGCCCTCCCAGTAACACAAAGCGTGAAAGGTGTTGTTGGTCACTCCGTTACACCAAATGCAGACATTGGCTCTACTAGCTTACCCTCAGCTACTTAGGAATTGAGCTTCTCCCTTAAGACCAAAAAAGCTGGAGCACTCACTTGTCATCATTGGCTCTCTGCAGTGCTCCTCCTCGTAATGAACACAAACAGCAGTCCTGGCACAAGGAAGAAAGCATTTGGTGAAAGAGTGAAGTCCAGAGCGGTGCACTTGCTTCAGAACTTCCTCCTCAAAATGCATGTCCAGAGGAAGAAAATGGTTTCACTGTCAGAAAAGAGCTAACTACCTTGTACAGATTGGCCCTTTAGCTCTCAAAAGCTGCTGCCCTTAGGGCAACAAATATCGACTCCAAGTCTGTGGAAGGCAAGCAGACCTACCACTGAAGACTTGTTCAACTTGTTTGTTATGGGTTCCTTTTATAACCACAATACCCTATATCCTTTGAGGATGTGTAAAAGGACCTGGAACAAACACGAGCAAATACAATTCAAAAGGTTGACCCGTTCTGCTGATCTAGAGCCTATATAGCTTTTTGAGGGAATGCCATTCTTCTTGCCTTCTTCATATGTGCATGCCTCCCTAGTTATTAACAGAAGTTGCTTTCTGTTTTAGAAATAGTAGCTACTATAAATTAAGACAGACAATGGAGGTATTCCCACTTCCATGCAGAACATCTTCTCTATGACTCAAATGAACTCTGCAGCTTTGCGCTAGTTAAAAGGATTATATTGCTACGGCTTAAAAAGCGCCAAAATACAACAGACTGGCTCTTAAACGTTCTCTAAATTGCCTTCTTTTCACAGGAGGGAATTAAAAAAACCAAAAACCCACCACAGAAATTAATTTTGTAGCAAGTTCCCAGATGTACCAGACTCCATCTGTGAGAATCTTATGAGAAACTTTACCTCTTCTAAGGCATTTTCTGTACACCTGGAGCACATCCAGTCTTCAGTGGCCTTGTCAGGGGATACACCATAACAACCTAGAACAGACACATCTCACTTAAGAGCTTACCTAAACTCAGACCCATTCCCCTAGGGCCCAGAAGTAAAGCAGGAATTAAAATCAACAAGCCTAAGGATGATGCTGTATATGTCAAGTTATCCATGCAGCCAACTCCGTATTTCAGTGGCTAGCACTGAAGTGTATACCATTCAGATAACGGCTGAACTTAGTCTATTCTACTATCTAGTACATTAAACAGACTGGTAGAGGCTTGCTATGATGTACAGACTTACTACAGAGAACACTAGAGTTTAGGGTTAAGTCTAGATGCACTCACTTGCATGAACACAGACATGGCAGTTCTTGCAGGTGATGAGTACGCTGGTTCCATCTTCCTCTAAGTAGGGGGTTGAAAGATTGAGGTCAGTGCTGCAGCCAGTTGTAGTAAAGCACATTTCAGGAATCAGGGGTTTGGTTCTGATCTTCCCATCCACAGCAGCTGGAGTTACTCCAGAGTTTTGACTGTTGCCTCCACACTCTGCCTGTAAGGGATGGACAGGAAATTTAAGTTTTACAAGTAAAACTGTCTCACATCATCTTTACTCACCCACTATTCCATACATAAATCCAGTTTAAAGAAAGAATGAACGTGCTGAAAGATTAAAGAGTTAGTAGGTTAGGTGAAAATATAGTTAGTTTATAAAGTCCTCAGCTACTTCAGCTTCAGAATGAAATTCTTTTCTATCCAAATGGCTAAACATAAGGTCTGAACTGCATCCCTCTAATCAGCAACAAGATACACATCAAACTGCATCTCTTCTGACAGAAGAGATGGAATCACCGATGCCCACCTCATGCTCTATAGGCAACACCTCTGCTGCATCCCCCCGTCCCCTAACATAGAGGATCATAACACTACTATCTTACCTCAATATGGGAGGATTATGATCACACAAATAGACACCTACTACAATCCCCATTATTTTTTCCTAGTGTAGTACTGAAAAAGTCTAATGGGCTTTGAAACTAATTTGTTCCTGGGAAATAAGCAGACTAAAAATGTAGTTTCCCAGTTAAAGCTCAGGAGACTTTCAGGCTAATCTGTTGTAATTTATTCACCTAAAGCAGTGTCAAGCCAAACAGCAATTACATGTAAAGTTTACAGGGATATGCTTCCATTCCAGTTACCCTTCTTAACAACTAAATCGAAATGAATCTTTCTCTTTGAAGGAATGTTTCAAACCATCTTTTGTACCTCATAGGCCACCACAAAAGTAGCTTGCCTAATCTTTTAAAAATATTATTAGCAGAAATTGCAGTAGCAGAATGAAGCTGCACTGTCCCTCCTACAGTGCATTAAAAGGTAGGAAAAAAGTCTGGGTAAGGACCACAGTTGGAGGGGAACTTATATGTTTTCAACAAGTCTTGTTTATTCAGATTCTGTAAAACTTACTGATTTACACTGAACATTGCACGTCAAGCAAAAGACTAAATGACTGAGGGAAATCTATAACAAAGTTGAACAAAATGCGACTTTTCTCCAAGCAGCTAGATACTTTTCTTCTTCACAAAGGAAAAGTGAGTATTTGTCTGGCATTTTGTGCCAATTTTTTATTTGAATGGGTAACTGAAGTGAGTTCCCAGACTTGCTATAGACTTTCTGAAGTTGGAACAAAGACCCTAACCACAGCTCAAATCTTGGAAGAGTTTCTGCTTCACTGCCTGGTGCAGACAGACATTTGAAAACATGCAGCTAGAGTTTTCTGCTTAATAGCATTTAGAATTCAAAAAAAGAAGCTAACAGAACTTAAACCGTCCTCAAATTGTTAACTTTATACACTGTCAGCACCAGTGAAATCCATGTACTATGCAGCTTCTGTGTAGAATTTCCAGTCCTAACAAGAATCTACTCTCAGACAGAAATAGCAAGATTGAACAGAAACCATGGTCTATGGTTTTCACGGAAATTAGGAACTATATGCAATATTAACCCCCAACAAAAATTTGAGGTCTTTATTTCCAAAACTGTGGTGAACATGTTTCTAGTGCCACCATAATCATACATTGATCTCAAATGAATCAAATATGCTTAGTTTATGGGAAGGGACAAACTATCTCTAAGTTGCAGGTGGAACATGCCATCAGACAGCTATCCAACCTACCTTAAAATTACTTAGCTTAGGCACAGCAAAAAATTCAGTGTGGGACTCCTGCCTAAGTATTTAGTCAACATGACAAAGGGGTTCTGCAACCCATCTCAAGCTATGCATTGCTACAGCTTCACTTTGTTAAAGCACATTTTCACATGCCATAGCTACTGTCAATATGAACATACTCCAAGAAAAGACAGCTTTCTATCTATGCCATCCACAAACACAACCCTAAATCCCTTTAAGTAAAAGCTTTTCTTCCTTGCCAGCTTCCCAAAGACCATGTGCTATGAGTGGACTTGAAGTGTTTTTTAAAAAAATGTAGAAGTGAAGGTGTTAGTCTGGAAAAGAGAAACGGGATTTTATAGTCAGCTCCAGCAACGTTCCAGCTCCATCCTGTGGTTCCAGCAAAAGCCACAGAACACAACAGCTTCTGCTGAACAGGTGAGCGAGCCCCTGGGCACCCACAGGCAGTCCATCACAGGTGTGGTGAGCGTCACACAATTATGCTCTCCTGGAACAATTCCTTGGGAAGAGTGCAACACTGATACAGCTGTTGTTAACTGGCAATATGCAAAACAACATTTTTAAAGCTATGCATCACAGCAGCAACCTATTCAGTTACTTCTACGATAACATTAACAGACTTGGTCTACATACCTGATATGTCTGGAAGAGCATACAAACAGCGCAGTAAGGAGACTGCTGAGCCATGGTCCGATTGTATTCTTTTTCAGCCTCAAAATTTGGTGGCCGATTCTGCCACAGCTGGCTAAGTGGCTTGGCCCATGCTTCTGTTTCCTCAGCTTCTTCTTCAGGTGTTAGTTGCTCTGACGCCTCTGCGATAAGAGATCACTAACTCAGTGATTATGTGTCCTTTTATAAATACCATTCTTGCAAATGAAACTAAGTAAGACAAAAAGTTATGAATGGAGATGACGGAAAGACCGCCAGGAATCAAATTTACAGAAGAGTGATGGGAGCCAGTAACTCTGTCTCCTCTTTAAGAGGCTTCTACTCATCAAGCAACTGTGCAGACACAAGATAGGCTTATTGGGTGATAACAGCACCAGCTCCAAATTACATCAAGACTGTCAGCCAAAGAATCTGGTGTTTGGTTTTTTTTAAATCATGAATATTTATGTCAATTACTGGAATGCTCTAAGGCAGACACAATTATGCAACAGTCTCTGGTACCGGTTTAATTCTCCCTTCAGAGTTGTGACTTTCCAGAGAATGGAACAGGAAAGAAAGAAGACACCATTCGAGAGAAAAGTTTAATGATGCAAGCACAAAAAATGAGCCAAGCACCTTGTCTAGGATGCAGAGGTGTCACTTGCTGACTCCTATTTATTGCCTGTTACTTAATGGAATACCCACACTGTCCACAGAAGCTGAGACCCTCTCTACAGTTTCCCAAAGAGCACAAGGCTTACTTACCATCATCACTAATGCAGTCTTTAACCAAGAGCGGGTGATGGCGTGGGAGCTTGCTCAATGGCTGGCGACGACCCTTGGACTTCTTACTCTCCTTCATTGATCTTAAGTATTCCTTTGCTACCTGGACAAGGAGAAGCAATTTAGCAGTCAATTAGCACGTGTCCTTTTGATATTTTTAAAGGAATTTATGTTGAACTTAAAGAATCCTCCCCAAAATGCACACATGCTTCCATGACTTTATTTCTAACAAACTAACTTCAGCTCTAAACTAGCTAAGTTTTTGAAAGAACTGCTTGCAGCACTTTTGCTAGGGAAAACCAGATAGAGCTCTGCTAGCTCTCTTGAGCCATTAGAATAGAGACTTTTCACAGGTCCTAGTGTAGCTTTTCATGCAAGTCTGTTCATGTAAGAATCGTGTAAAAGACAAAAAAAGACAGACAAGTTGAATGGTTCAACTTAGAAGAGCCACGATAAGAAGTCTAACACGTGCTGGAGAAATCCTCAGTTTGTATGTCAACTTAAAAATTCCAAATTAAAAAAAAAAAAAAATTACAGAGTTCATTGGCATCTCAAACTAACAGGCTTATTTTAAATGAAGGAAACTTTCACCCTCTCTGCTTATTACTTGCATTGATGTCTTTCCAGACAGACTGGAAGAAGGAGACTACAACATTCGTTATTTCCTCTTCCCTTAGCCTTATGTAAAAACAAGTGACACACTGACAAAATTACTGCTAACCTGAAAGCAAGGCAATAAAGGCAATGATTTTAACAGCCCAGGAAGTCTCTCAGTAGATAAGAACCCCGCACCCCACCTTTTTTTTTTTTTTTTGAATCTGTTATTCCTCTAAGAGCAGAGGCAAATCTTAGATTAAATGCATCTTACATCTTTTTAAATCTCTTCTTTTCATAAAGAAGCCAGAAGAGAGCATAACAATCATTATCTTTGATCTCCTACACAAAGCTGGATACAAGACCTCTAAGAAACAGAAATGCTTTTATTCAAATGGAAATTAGCATTCCCAGTTAGCATCTGATGGAAAATTTTGTTTCAAAATACACCATACTGGGGAAAACAATCTACGCCCATTCAGAATTTCACCTTTTCCCTCTATGGAGCATGCAATGGAGACATCAGGATCAGCAATAAAATTTCTTAGTTTAAAATATCCATGAGAACTCTTTCTCAGTTTCAGCTTAATTATCAACAGATTTGCCCATTGGCTGTTCCATTTCTGTAATTTCTGAATTTCAAAGACATAATCATTATTGGCCTCCCACTCTCTAAACACAGATTTAAAAAGGGAAACAATAATTTGAGAAGACACCACCAGGTAAGATTTTAACTATTACAGCCTTCTCTTGGGTTCTCTAATAAAACATTAATTGGCAATTCCTAAACACTCAGATTTACATTCTCCCAACCAATAATTTTTGTTCCATCATTTCTTTTTTTAAGAGGGATACACAAATGTACCATGTATGCAATTTTATATTTAAAAAAACCCTCAAACATATTAATGTGCTCCTAATAAAGGCTGGATTGAACTAGATTCATTTTAGGTACAAATAGGTGTCTATTACTATAAAAGGACCTGAATCAGCCTGTAACACTACCATGTCAAAACTACCAAGCTACCCTTTCCCTTAAGCACTTGAATAATTTAGAGTGGTTCGCAAAACAAGGGATCTCCTTGTTTTCTAGAAGAGTTAAAAGTGTAAGACTTTCATCTTAATTCTTGTTTAGCAAAACCCACAGGTATTAAAAAACACATTAACAACTAAGCAACATCAATGGAACGAAAACGTAATCTGCACTGATAGGAAGTTTTGTCACAGCAAATCTGTGAGCACATAATACAGCCCTTAAGCTTTCAGTACTCTTGCTATTCATACCTCTGCCAGTTCTTGCTCATTCACACTGGCGGTGACACTGGCTTTCTTTCCTGAAGTCTGTTCATTGTCAGATCCGCTGGCATCCCCTCTAGCATAGCTATGGACTGTAAGCACCCCAGCTGGCCCAGGAAGAGTTCGTTTTGCCAACAGATCAGTCGATTCAGAGTCAGAAGAACCAGAATAGGCAGGCGAGCTGGGCTGAATGCTGGAAGTTGCACTCTGCTTCGAAGTCATCAAAGCTGAAGAGGAATTTGAAGAATGTGAAATTGAGAGATCCAATGCAGCTGTTTCTTGCTCTTGCTCTTCTTCTTCAAGCTTCACTGTTTTCAGTTCTTCAAATTTGGTGGCGTCCACACGATCTAGAAGAAAAGATATACTGACTTCTTCTAAAGTCTGGGTGGCAGAGAGAACATTCGTGCAACCATTTGCACAAAGCCAAACAGGAAAGCAAACTACTGCACACACAAAAAAGTGACATTAAGTCATGTAAAGAGTAGATCGTTAATTCAAACACCTATAAAATCATGGTTGGCTTAGAGAGAGAGAGAGAGAGAGAGAATAAAAGCATCTGCTCATTGCCTTTTCCAGTACAAGAACTAGGGTATATCAAACAAAACTAGCAGAGAGTGAGCTAAAAACAAACAAACAGAGATGATCCGTTACACAGCGTAGCTAAACAGCCCAACTCCTGGCCACATGATGCTGTGGGTAAGAGGTTACAAGGGTTCATGGGAGACTTAATAAAAGAAAAATAAAACCCCACAACCAATAGAAGATTATTAAATACAAGCTGCTAAAGGTTGGAAAACAGAATACTAGAGGGATGCATTACATATGTTTGCCCTGTTCTTATATTGTTCCATAGGCCCCTTGCTCCTCCCTTAAGAGCAAGGATAACTGACCAATTACAAGCCACGTTAATTTTCCTCCAGCCTACTGATTACAAAAATACAAACAAAACACCTATAGAGCATACCAGACCCACACTACCAGGAAGTATGTTCTGCTAAGCAATTTCTATAAACAGGTCACATTACACAACAGGGATACAGAGGACCTTAGACTACTGAGGCATCCAATAGATTTCTGTATGCAGGCAGACAAAATAAAAAGACCAAAAATCAAAAGCTAGAAACACCAATTTCTTAAGCAAGTCTCATGCAATACTTCCTTTTAATTCAGCTGAAAGGCAACTTCCCTGTAACCTACCTGGTCAGTCAGTCATTGAAGCAGCTACAGGATGGCTACCTACACCTTTGCTCTCCCACAACATTTTTTTTTATATAATTCTCACTGGGGAGTTATCCACATATAGGCCACAAAAGCTAACAATTCAAGCTGTAGTTATTTCATTTACTCAAATCAGTGGCAGAAGTTTCAGACAAATGTAACTAAAGGGCGCAACCTACAATTCTTCTAGATGCACCCTCTGGTCTTGAAAAATCAAATGATAATATCTCAAGTCTCACGACAGTAAACTTTCGAAGTGCTTGCCATGGCTCTAACAGGTGTCTGCTTTTTTGGACATGACAACATCCTACCGACTAGCATCATATGAGAGAGTGCCCCAGATTCACCTCTAGCAGCTTCTCTCCCTGAAGAATAATATTCTGGCCCTCCGTACCAGGATAAAGCTTGACACAGTTACCTGGAAGCTTGAGCCCTTGTTCACCTTGCTGAACAAGTTCACTCGCAGGTCTCTCGTGAGGCTCTGCCATGTCTGCTTCATACTGCGTGGAGCTCAGCTCCTCCTTGGGGAAAGCCTCACTCTCACTCACCTCCTGAGGCACTTCCAGGCAGACCCTGTGCCTTTTTGTTCCTATGCGATGCTTGGGGATGCTGCAGAAAACAAATCCACATGTCAGGTTAGCAAACACGTAAGCTTGTTGAATTTGTGCCTGGATGCATAAAATACAGCCTGGTTTGGATCAGTGTTTTATGAGACAGCATCTGGCAAGCCAAATAGTTTCCGAATTATTCAGAAGTGTTTTCTTTGCCTTTACAGAAGCAGAGTCTGTAATCCTTAGAGGGATCCCTCATCAGAAGGATGACTCCTCAGCATCTGTTAATCATGTATTAGGCAGCAACTGCCCAAAGTTGAAGAACTACCTTCCAAGCTGGCGCATTTCCTGTCTACCACAGAAATAGTGGTACTCTACCATCAACGTGGCCTCAAACAGTAAAAACAATTAAGAGTAAACCCTATTCCCAAGAAAACAGACTACTGCTAACTCTGACTGCTGTTGTTCTACCAGAATGGCAAACATCCAATTGCAGCTGGGCCCAATTTCTAATAATCCAATAGAAAAAGCAGGGGACTACATAAAGGACTACCTTTTCGTCTCATCCCCGGCCACCTCCTCTTTACAAGTCTCTCCTGTTTCCATTTCTTCAGCACACTGTTTCCCATTCTTGACTTTTTGCATGAGATCCCCTTTAAGGAACTCTGCCGCCTCTGGGGTTGGAAGAGCATGGTCAATGACAGTCACGTCCTTCCCGGCTTTCCAAAGCTTGTAACGATCTGGCTGGTACTTCCTCACAAACACATCCATGGAGATCTTCACCATGTCCTTCCGACACGAGCACTGAAGTCACAAAAAATATTCAAGTAAGGCCACATACTCAACAATTCTACTCTGCATTCCTATATCACTTTGCTTTCAGGAGCTTAACTGAAGAAAAAATTCCCACAGTTACACGTAATTGAGCCTCAAAACTCTCAAGGCTCTTCCCCAGGAAGTCAAAAGAGCATGTGTTAAGTTACTAAAAACAGGGCAGAAAAGCCAGCAAAAACGATGAAACAGAAAACCAGACGTTATCACAATAACTAAGAAAGAAAGCTCACCAGCCTATTTACAGAGTTGCCGGTAGAAGCTGACTGTTTTAAAATGAGGTCATATAAGAACAGCCAGCAAAACCAGAGACTGTAATGAGGAAGTCGGAGCCATACAAACTCTGGGCCTACCCAGAGCAGTAGAGGTTCCCCTTGTCTGGGCATAGTTACAACTAGTGCTTCAAAACATTCACTTCAATGTAACTTTTGAAAACATAATCCATGTTTGTAAGGCACCTCTACAGCAATATAACACTATCCAGTCTAAAGATTCAGCCAAGATACTTATTTTGATAAGTGACTTAAGTCACCAAAATCATACTTCCAGGCTAAACGGTCAATAAATAATGTTTAAAATATCAGACAAAATACTGATGAGTCCTGGCCACCAAGCACTCCCTTTCATCTTTGGAAAGACAGCCAGTCCCCTGCCTTTCTTTGAAGCCTCACTTGATCTACACAATGCTAAAAAACATGTTATATGCTATCCATAGTTGAAACAAGGACACAAAACAGGAGGCTGACTGGACATTGTTACTGTATCAGAAAGCAAACATCACATCTCAAATGGATAAAGCACTGAATTCACTCCCTTAGAACAAACACTGGGGGCTTAATGAGCAGCAGGGCATCAGGTTATTTGTAAACAATATGATGGCAACAGACGACTTACCAGTACAGACTGCTTCCCGTACTCGATCCACCGAAGAGTAGCAAAGTTGGTAGATTCAGCACAGTTGAAGCCATGATTAAAGCCAGCATGATAGCTATAAGGAAAGGTTATCATGAACTCTCCAGCCTCCTGTGTAACCTAGAAGACAATTGAGACATCGCATTGTTATTCACAACTTAAGAGTCTACTTGGTGGGTCTGAATAAAAGCAGCTGCTGTACCCCTCATGCAGCGTATCTGAAACCCCACCCACAGATGGTGGTTGGAGTTACTTGCCTCAATGGATAGTCTTGATACTTATCTTCACTATTTTCCTACTTATGTTAAGTATCTGTTTACTGAAAAGCAACATTCAACAGTTTTTTACTAAAACACAACACAACTGGTCAAAATAGCACAGAAGTGATTATATATATGAAATACTTTGTGACAAGCTATCTGAAGGTCATAATGGTACTTATCTGTATCAGCTACAGGTTTGGCTGAACAGTATCTAAGGCCAAGTAAAATTTCTATCCACACAGAACTTGGAAATTTACTACTGTTTTCTTTTGCTATTCATATTCAAGTACAACTCTCAGTCAGCCTTCCACTGCTGCTCTTCAACATTTCCCCCGTCTAACAAAGGTTCATGACAACAAAACCCTTCAGCTGCCGACGCAGATGTGACAGTATTTCTGAATAAGTATTCAAAGACTTGATCTTCAATGTGTGTGTGTAGGGAGGGGGGGTTTCAGGTTATCACCTGAGAAAGTAAGGAAGTCTATAAAGTTATTAATGTAATGAAAAAAATTAATAGCGAACAAGCCATATTTTCCATTGAGGAAGCAGATCACAACAAACGAAATTAGCAGGGGACAAGTCCAAAACAAAAAAAAGAATAATCTCTTTTCGCTGAATATACAGCTAAGCAGTGAAGTTAATCTAACACAGGATGTTGGTTATAGCTTTAAGTTTTTTAAAAAAAAAAAAATAAAAAAAAAAAAAATCACAGAAGACAGAGCCTTTGTTTTTAATAGTCCTTGACAGCTTTTTCTGTCTCAAACTCTTTCAGGCCCCAACTATCAGATAAATGGCAGTACAGTGGGAAACGACTGCGTTATACCCTTCCTGTTCCTATTTTCCCCTCTTAAGCATTTGCTATTGGCTGCTGTTAGAGATGAGACAGGGCTGCATGAATCTCTTGACTGAGCTGATACAACCGTGATTACTTTTCTACACCTTATCAAATGGGATGCCATATTTCTTCAGAATTGATGGAGAGATGAGGGTCATCTTGTGACGGAGAAATGCTTCACAGCTTTGAGCACTTCCTGGAAAGAAACCTGTTTAAAATAAAGTCAAAGAGAGATGTTACCGTTCTACTGTGAACTAAATTAATTTTTCAGTAAGTTTTAGGAAAAGTTATTGTCTAAACAGTATTTTTCCCTAGGCCTACAAGCATGGACCATCTTATTTGAAGTATGCTAGCTTGTATTCTGAAGAAAAAGGACAACTCCTGGAGATTTATCTTTAACAGATGCCAGTTTGAAAGAGCGTAAGAAAGACCGCACATAGAAGGATCTTTCCTTGGCTATAACTATTGACTATTAGAACTGGAAGGTTAAGGATTTTCTCGTTAAAGGTTAGACAGACCACAGCTGCATTATTTGTAATGTGACATTTCTCTTGTGCATATACTATAAACAAACACTCAGAAGTAATATAATCTATATTCTAAAAGGCAAATTATCAGTTCCGTCGTGCCAGCCTGTGCTCTTATAAAAGTTACAGGCATGTCGTACTCTGAAAGAGCTGAAACCTGTTGCAGCTGTCTATCCCACCCTCCACAAAAGGCAGAACATTAATTGCCCGATTACCTTTTGCAAGTCTCTCCAGTCGCTTCCCATGCTCTGGAGGGATAGAGTACCTGCAGTCATAAGAACAAGTCTGTTAAGTTCAAGTGACATGACAAAATCTCAAAGTTTGACCGGAAATCATAAACGGGCATCAAGGCATGAATTAATTAAAAAAAAAAAAAATCTCTACACTGTCTCTTTCAAAGTTTGATGATATAAAGCTAAAAATCTTTATCAAGGACTTCTACCTCTCTATCCCAAGAAAAATCAAGAGCCAAAAGCTGACCATCTCCTCCACTGACTTTTGCTTAAGCAGTCACGGAACTCAAAAAGTCTGATGCATTTAATTAGCAGATCTGCACAACAAAACATGAATTGCGAGAAGAAAGGGAAGAGCACTTCCTGACGTGTCTCAGTTCACCGCCATGCAATCGCTAGTATACTCAGTGCAAGGAGGAACACAGCAAGAGAGAAAATGCAATCATCTCTTTCAGCTGCTCAGACCAAGATGGGACTAAGTCAGACGCAATGCCACATCCTTAACGTGTGCACAGCTTGCGGCGTGCTCTTTAGGGCTATGTCTCTCTCTCTCTCTCTGTACACACCTTTTTATGGGCGCCACAAACACCTAGTTGGTTTGACTACAGTAAATAAAACCACCTACTTAGCTTGCTTTCGCTCTGGAATAGAGTGCCATATTCTTGATGGAGTTCCTTGTTAAATAAATCAGACTAAGGTATCAGCAAAGTTAACTTCTTCCACGTACTACTGTAAAAGAAGCAATGCCCAAAAGGTTTATCTGACTGAACTATTCTGTTTCATGTTCCCATGCTATTGCCACTGCATGGGGTTGTTCACTGGTCACATGGTGCTAGCTATTATTTTTTACTTCAAAGTTGTATTAAAAGGCAGCCAAAAATACTAGTTTCCAACAAAACTGCCATGGAAACAATTGTTGAAGTTCCTTGAGAAATTTATTTGTGAACAGAAGGGAGTGATTCACTCTCAAAATGCAACCCATGCTACAGAAAAATTCGGGAGCCTCCCCTAAAAACAATCATGAAAGCTCAGACACTGGACAAACGTCTCACCAAGATTCACTAGCCTGCTTTTAGATCTATGATAAACAGCTACATTTCAAAGTCTGTTAAAAACTGCCTGTTCCCATAGTGCCTGTGTGACAATAGACATATTACCTCTGTATGGTCATTTTAGAGCCATATGGTCATTTTAGGAAATCATAAGCAAGTTTTCCAAGTTCTGGCCCTATCGCAGCAGAGAGTGTCCACCTTACACTGTAATTCTGAAGAACTCTTTACATCAGGACAGCAAATGGACTTTCTAGAAGGTAACCAAACAAATGCTACTGAGGACACGCACTGCTTTGCAGTTCTTTACAGGTTTTTAGTGTTCTTGTCATCAGATACTACTGCAGTGCAAGATCGGAGGAATGATAATTCCTTTAGTCAACTCTCCTAACTTCACAACTTTGACTCCAGTATTTTATGGTATTGTTTTTCTACATCTAGAAGCTTCCCTAGAAAATCTTACCATGACTTGGGTTCCCCAAAATGCAAGTAATTAATACTGTAGAGATCCATGTCCTCGGTATGCCAAGCAAAGGAAGTTTTCCACATGCCAAAATACAGGTAAGGAGTGTTCACTCCTTCAATGGTTATGCCGCTTTCATTCTCCACAATATCCAGGATCGTGTTCAATCTGCCAATATTCCACGCATCTACATGCTGCAAAACACAAGCCTCATTAAACAAGCATTATGAAGAACAGAACCACACAACTCAGAGGACAGCTGCAAAAGCTATCAAGACAAATCATCTACTGGCACAGCTCAAACCATTAGTTAGTTCACCTAAAACAAAAGTTTTGCATGATGTTAGCTTACACACTGATTGTTTACTAGCCACCTTTATGGAGCAAAAAAAAAAGTTATCAACCAACGTAATGATTAGGAAGGAGAAATAATCATAAAGCTACAGACTTTACAGAGCAGAGAACAATAGTCTGAGCCTGAGCTGATGTCTGAACCCTCTTGGTCAGAAACACTTTTCATTCCAAACATCTTTTAAGAGAGTAAATCACCATAATTTAGGAGACTAGCAAGTAGAATGCATACCCTTTTCTAATGTTTATCATCCTAATACATAATGGCTACAGAGCTGCCCCACAAAAATACATGCACAGGTGGATATCGAAGCAGTGCGTGTTCACCCATCAATACTTCCAAATCTCACATGCCTTTCAGGACAAAGCAGTGTAAAAGCCACACTTACGCAACAGCAGCTTTTGCTTTCTTGAACTAAACTGTATTACACTGAAGCGCTAACAGAGGTCCCTTAGAATGTTACCTCTATGAGCCTTCTTTAACTACCTAGGTTAAATGGAGAGTATGTTATAAGCATATGGTTTATTGTGTTCCTGCCTACTCCAGAAGCTGGAACTCTGCTAAGACTATCATTAACTCTTTCTGAAAGTTAAGAGTCAAATGCTACATTAGTATTTATGGAATGCAATATACAGGGATAACCGTTACTTGAAAACCAAACCAGTTTTCTTACCTTGTCATAAAGTGTGCCATTAACATCAGCACCATAGATAGGGGCATTGAACGTAAGGTTCTTCCAGTATTTTCGTTCAAGGTCTTCAAAGTCCGTGTAGCGGGGTGTGCAGTACCTGAAAAGACAAAGATACTAAAGACTTTGCAGTCTGATACTTGACGAGTCTAAACCAACGTTCTCCACCACTGAAAGAATCGAAAGCTATAATAAAAACACCTAATACAAGTTATCAGCCAGACCCCTTCCTCCCAGAACAGCAATCAGAGCAGCCACAGCTCTGTTCCTGTGAGACTTGGGAACAAAGAATCAGAAAGAAAATTACTTTCCCCGTTTCTCAGTTTACTTTCATTTTTGCTTTGTGCACTTCTCTTGGGTCAGAACAATTTCACTTTCTAGTTGTTGCTACTTAGCAAAGTCAAAACCAGAAATGATACAAAGAACAACTTGGAAAAAACCAACAAACCCAAAGTTTTCTGCCACTGTAAAAGTAACAAAACGTTTCCAGACTCACCTGGTAATAAACTGGTCAAGCACACTCAGTTTATCGGCAAAATATCTGCTCTTGATGTCCATTCCCCAGTAACTATATACCGGCCTCTTTGTGTAGCATTGAGGGGTCAAATTTACACTCTAACACCTATTTGACGTGTGTCGGTGTATATATATATTCCAGACAATTACATATATAGCATAAAGTGTAATTTTCAGTATATTATTCTATTTGAGAAACAGAACCCTAATATATCTGATGTGTACTGCTCTTGCAAGACAAAATAAGCTTTAGTGGGCAGAGTGCACCTGGCAATTCCGATGTCATTTCTGAACAGGCTGTTTTGCTTAAACACCTTTTAAAGTCATCTTTTCTCTGTGTCCTTTTTCACGTCAAGAACATTCCTTTCCCTACTACTCTATTCAGTAAATATTTTGATGGTCTACCTGCTAGGGATAAACAGGAGTCCACAGCAGAAATAAAAAGTTCTGCCAGCATTATGTATCCTCTCGACAAATGACACAAGCGACAAAGGCCCCCACCCACACAGCGAGTTTTACAAGCACACCTCATCTGCCCGGGGCGTTATGTTCACGCCTCTGACCAGCACCAGTCCGTAGCGAGGACCTGGTCCCGGGGAATTTGGACAACAGGATCTCCCGCAGTAACTATGTGCACGGCGGTGCGGACGTACTTGTCGCTGTTGGC
>NW_009214875.1:0-10681 GCF_000690835.1 Fulmarus glacialis
GCCGGTGCGGTGCATCGCAGGCCGCGGAAGGACGTGCCTCATCACGCCTCAAGCTGTTCGGGGTCCGGAGCGCCCGTCTGCGAGCTGCGTGCTCGTGACTAGCCGAGCTCTGGCGGCGTGCCGGGCCGGCAATTGTCAGGCCTCCCTAATCTCTTCCTTCTGTTCCCATGGGCGAGCGTCTGCACAGCAGCTGAGGAAGCGTGCCAGAACAGTTGCTTCATATCCCTGCAGTGAGTCCTGCACACAGCTTCTTGTGAAGGATCCCCGAGTCTTTCGGGACTGGAGTCCTGCGCTGGGTTCTCCCAGAGGCGTGGGGGGTGCTTGGCTCTTCTTGACCCAGCTGAGTTCGGTGAAGAGCTTGGAGGACAAAGGCCTCTAAGGCCTCTTGCTGTCCTTACTTTTCCGTTGTTGGGTGAAACAAATGTCTTATTCAAGCCTCACAGTGCCTAGCACTTGCACGCAGCGCTGCATTACATACATCAGCCGTAAATGCCTGTCACTGGCCCTGCTTGGGTGTCCCAGGCACAGCTGTCTGCATGCTGGAACAGGCATGGCCAGCGCTGGCTCTCCCCAGAGCAAAGGCTGCTCGATGTATTCATGTGAGTCTATCACACTATGCTCTTCCCCCAGATCTAGCCCTGACTGACCTGCCCCTTGCACTGTTCTCCTAGCCGATGTGAGAAACTGCATTCCTGATGCGCTGCCTGCTACAAGGGCCGCTTATTGAAGTGCAGAACTGGACAAGATCTGTGAACTCACCAGGAGTTTCCCTCCTTGGTCAATTTGTTGAGGTGCTGGACTGCAGCTCAGGGGGACAGAAGTAGTGTTTGCATGGGCACTGCTAGAAGTGTCTTAGACTTGAATTATTGCCTAAATTTAGACTGTGTCCAGGTGAAGTCTTAAACCTACCTGGGATCAGCTAATGTAGTAATTTATTCTGTGAGACTCCATTTCCAGCAGCAGCTGGTGCCAAATACCTCCCCAGAGGGAGGAGGAGACGTGAAGCTCTGCTGATGTTCTTGCCAGGTTACCTCTGTGATGACTCTTCAAGCCGTTAGACCTGGGGTTCTGGGGTTTGTCTCCGCCGCAGCGATGCTTGGGTAGGTCCAGCCACACTCTGCTGCTTGTTAAAGCAAGGATGTAAGCTCTGCGTGTCAGGAAATACCTTGAAGCTGCGTGCGAGTTGAACAGCAAACATGAACTCTGTACTGCCTGGGTGTTCGTGAATTATTGAGCTTCTCCCGAGGGTGCCCACGCAAAGTCAGGACTTCCAGTCCTGCTTCCCTGCAGCAGCAGTGTCTACTTCCTTCAAAACGATTGTTGGGATTAAGTGTCTTCCTACCCTGGGAAGAACGGCTGTGCATCTTGAGTGTGAATCTTGCTGTGGAAATGTGTATAGGGGCGAAGTCATTGAGTTTGAGATAGGGATGTTTTCTCAGAGGGTTTGAACACTGTTATTGGGAAAGAAATGTTTGGAGTGCTGACGTGTTCTGTACCGAGCCTGCTCTCCACTCTCCAGCCCTGCTATCCCGACTCTTGTGGCTGTTGGATTTCTCCCAAGCAGGCTGCTGTCAGGGCGCTGGGAAGGTATGTGTTTACCCTGAACTTCGGCCAGGATCTTGATGAGCAGAGCTCCTCGTAGCAAATGAAACGATGTTCCAGCCTCTGCAGTGGAGGTGGGCCGCTGCTTGAACCTCCCTCTCGGTGTGTAGGACACTGCCTCTTTCAGAGGAGCAGAATGCCCCGAGAAACCAGGGCTTTGACCAGTGACCATGTCGTGGGCTTTCAGTTGCCAGTTTTTGAATAAAAGCAATGATGTGTGGTGGTAGGAGAGATATAGTGGTTTTGACTTCCTTTCCTCCCAGTTCTCATGCAATATCCTAATACTGAAAAGGACAGGGGTTTGATTTGTGGTGATTTGTCTCTTGAATTCATGGTTCATCAGGGAGGTGTCTATACTAGAGACAGTATCGGGAAAAATCTAAGTTTCCATATTTTCCTGTACGTTACTGTCCTCACCTCGGGCTAAAGGGACTGGTGTTGTCACTGCCCTGTGTACTGCCATGGAGGTGAGCATGTCAGACTGAGCCTCTACAAAAAAAGCCATGGGACATACAAGTCTGAGAGTGCACCAAAGTCCGTAAATTACTTTTTGCATGCTAACCCCTTCTTCCAACAGCAGACAGTGCTACTGGAACAATAATTCACTGTTCTGATCAGTTGTGCTTCTACAACACTAGTAACAGGCTTGGGTAAAGGCTTCTGAGACCCCATCAGATGCCCCCTGTGTGGCATGGAGAGCAAAGTCCCAGTGTTGGTGGGTGCTGCTAAACAGGGGTGTGCTGTGAGGCGTGGGTCTGGAGGCTCTAACCAGTAAGTTAGCAGATTTGTCTTGTACAATGATGATCTTGGGAGTCGTGCCGTGTGTGTCTGGCCATTGGGAGCCTCTGACCGTTGCTGCTGTTAGCTTCTAGTTTCTGAGGTTTGATCTGGTGTGTTCCTTTTGGTTGGATTTAGTGTGTACCTTCAGGCCTCTTCCGGGGGATGAACAGTGCTGAAGTGCTCTTTGTAGCTCTCCTCTTACCTGCTGCTTTGTACCGGTGGCAGTGTGCAGAGGCAGCACACCCTTCCTGCAGGACTCTGGCTCTCTCGAATTATAAGATAAATTAGGACCAGTTCATCTAGTTTAATTTTGGAATCTGCATTTCTTGAGCAGTGCCTGGCCTGAAGTAAGCTGAGCAGGAAGCCAGGGTGTCATCAGAACTTGTGCGTCTGTATCGGCAGGAGGCTGGCTGGCTGTGCTGTGAGGCAAGCAGGCTGTTCCCCCCCTGTGCCCCTGACAGGCTCCTGGCTGAGCCCGGGCAGGTTATTTGCCTCTTTGCTTTAGTTTCCCTTCCCCATGGTGGGCATTTCCCGATGTTTGAAGCTGAAGCTGTGTGATGAGTGAAGGTAGATCCCGTTTGCTGACCCGGTGTGAAGGTGCTTGCTGTTCTAGTGAGTGATCAAATAGACAATACAGCATCTGAACCTGGTTTCCTCAAATATCTCCAAGCCCTTGTGCTGGTGTGCCTTTCTGCCCCTGCTGTGTCATCCTGCCCTAAACTTCTCTATCTTAGGGGGTGGGGAGGCTGTGCCGTGCCCTGTCCTGCGGGGAAGGGCAATGGGGATGTAGGGCTGTCACCCCTAACGACTTCTGCTGCTGCACTGGGCTAGCTGGCATCACGAAGTAACGTGTTGTGGTCGGTCCTCCCCTCGGGGAAGGCTCTGTCCCGGTGAGCCCAAAGGCTGTGTGATCACAGGGGAAACCTTCACCTGGGTGATGTGTCCTCCAAACTGAGTGCTGTGTCCGAGGGCCTTGCTGTACTGCACCCGGGGATGGGTGCTCAGACACAGCGCTCCTGGCCGAGTCCTGTGCCGGAGTGTGGAGGGCAGCAAGAGCAGCTGTAAAACAGGGCTTTGAAAAACTCAGGGGTGAGGAACTGGAGGGCAGTTAATTTATAACTGGTGTGCTTCGTGTGAGCTGGGAGCCAGCAACTGGTGTGCTGGTGCTGGCCCTGTGCTAATGAGCTTGGCAAGCCCGCAGCTGCTTGTCTGCTGTTCTCCCAGCTCCCAGACATGGGCCGAGCAGCGAGCCTGCAGGTGCAGCCCACTGAAGGGGGCTGAACTGAAGAGGGAGAGCGTGAGGGATGGCTCTCTTATAGTGAGTGCTTTCTGAAGAGCCAGCAAGCAGCTTAGTTCCTTGCTCATCTGGCAAGACTGCCTGTAAGGTGGTGGTGCTCCTCCACACAAAGCTGATTACAGGTCCATTTTATAAATGTGGCTGGATTTCTGGCTTAACAGGGGTATTCAACTAATGTAAGCCAGGTGTCCTGTTCCTGCGTAAGTCTTGTGCATCCTGCTACATCTGAGATTTTTTTCCTTTTGCCAAAGAGGAGGGAGAACCCAGTTACTTCTGGGGTTTGAAGTAAACCCTGCTAGGCAGGAGAGGAGTGTGTGAGTGGTGGCAGGACCTATCTGCAGCTCACTCTGTTCAGAGAGCGGCCACTTTGACTCTTCATGGAGTATAGCCCAGGAAAGGCAGAGCAGTGAAATCTGCCCCTGCTTTGGAAGTTGCTCTTCATGTGCTCTATCGCAGGGAAGGCTTTTTTTTCCCCTGTGAGCTGCCTGACTTCAGAGCTTAGCTGGCCTAATTCACCGCTGCTTTTTTCCAGGGGAGGCTCTGTACTGCTGTGGGAACGAAGTAGCTTGTTCTTCCTCCTGACTGAAGGAGAGGTGCTTCCCTTTCCAGTTACTCTGCTCAGAGTCTAACATTGATGAGATATTTGGTAGCACCAGTGGAAAGCAGCTTGCTCACAATTTCAATGCAGATTGCTAACGTGGAGGTCTCTGGTTATCTTCAGCCAGGAGCCATCCTGAAGTGGATAACCTAATGCAGGCTGCTCGCTATGTTGTAGGTCTCACAATATTTTGTGAACTGGGTGTTAGTGTTGAGGTTCATCTGAGGTAGCTGAACTGAACAAGCAAGACTGCTTCCTTGAAAGTGCCTGGTGTGCAGTGGGAACGGCCAGTGGCTGCTCCTCACTGCCCTGCGTGGTGGAGCAGCTCAGAGGCTCCTTGCTAGAGTGCTCAGCGTTTCAAACCCATCCCTTTGCTAAGGCAGCTTCCCTCTAAAACCCCTCTCTAATTTTGCCTTTCAGATTGTCTAATCTCCAGCACTGACCAGCAATGCCGTCAGCTATGGAGGGCTCAGAGGGGGGAGAAGAAGGGGAAATCTTGCACTATGAGGAAACAGAAGATGACAATGTCAGGTGAGTCCTGTCTCACAACATGGCACAGACCCAGTCTTGGGCAAGGCAGGAGACCTTCCAGGTAAAGGAGTGATCTTTCTCCTCATCTGAAAAGGAGTGAGGGGCTCCAGTAGGTGATTAATCAAATATATGTGCAGTAAAATCTGTTTAATCAAACTGTACCGGAAGCGTGGAAGGGATGGGAAGGAGCGATCTGGCTAAGGCTGACAAGCAGCAGTTATTTTTTTAGTCTCTACTATCAAACTCGCATTTCAGTTGTGTTTGTGCCTTCCTGGCCGAGGTGAGCCAGTTTTCCATGGCTTGCTGGGCAGTCTCATATGATAGCAGCTTCTTGTTTTGAAAGATGACTCTAGAGGTGAACTCTGCTCCAGTGAGCTGCCTCTCTTGCCTTTGCAGAACACCCACTGGTCTAGGCAAGGATATTTTCTTGGAGGTTAGTTTAAAAACAAATTCACACACATGCTCTAACAGCCAAGGCTTCAGACTTGGAAAATGGGAAGGGTGAATAGGGTGCTTCCCAGAATACCTAGATAGGCTGGGTGACTTCTCTTTGACTCGACAGGCTCAGCTTCATGAGAAGTTAATGCTACCTGGCTCTCCCGGCACATCCAGGCCTTGTCTAGCCTGTTGGCTGCAGTGTTCAGCCACTCAGTGGGTCTGGAGTGTTCAAAGTCTGTCTCTCTTACAACTAACACAAACATGCTATTTGTAGCAAACCAGTCATAAAAACTGTAAGGTGCACTTTGGCGTCATTTTGAGTGAGTGTAGGTGTTAATAACTCTGTACCGAACTCCAGGTAGGTGCAGTGGCTGTAACCTAGAATTACAGATTTTTTTTTTTTTTTTTTTTTAAGAAAGACAACTTGCGGAAACCTGCAAAAACAGTGTAATTCAGGATAAATAAACTTTTTAAGGGTGTTCTTGCCCTTTTTTGCCATTCAGCTCTCATCTCTTCTCCAGCAGTTAATACCCGAGTCGTAAAAGGTAGGGTCCTGCCTGTGTATGCATTTGCTCTTACCGGAGCCTTTCTCCTTCTCCGGAGTGCCCATGGAGTACCGCCGAGGCTCCTGTGCCCTTTAGCCTGCCCCGGTAGTTGCTCTTCATATGCTCACAGCCTCCTTTTGTAGTATTGTTGGGGCTCACATGGATGAAAAGCAAAAGTAATGGTGCAGGGATCAGAAGATCCTGCATCCTGGTCTGAGCCCCTGGTAAGCCCCAACCCTCCCAGAATGGCAAGTCTGGTTGGCACATGGGCACACGCAGCTGTGGAAGGAGCCACTGGCTGCTGCCACCCTGCTGCTTCCCCCTGTGGGGCTGGCCTGAGGGATCCCACCTTGTACCTTCTCCAAACTGGGCCTGAGATGGTAGGGAGTCGGGGGCATCCCTCCAAACACAGCAGGGACAAACTCATTATTGCGTGTGGAAGTGGGGTGAAAGGAGCTCTCCCTGTTTGCCTGCAGTCCCACCGACCTTTCAGAGCTGCTGAAGGAGGGGACTAAGGAATCCCACGACCGTGCAGAGAACACTCAGTTTGTCAAAGACTTCCTGAAAGGACGGATCAAGAAGGAGCTCTTCAAGGTGAGTGCTGCTCTGCTCCCGTGGCAGAGAAGCTCTTTGACGTACCCAGTGACTGATGCAGACTGTGAGGCAGAGCCCCACAGCCCTGTGTGTAGGGGACGGGGAGGAATCCGGTTTCTAGGTGGCATAGTCAAAACCACAGGAGGGCCCTTGTCCGGGACTTCTGCCTGGTGTATCCTACAGCTGGGACCCAGGGGGGTGAGGAGCATGCTGGCCCAGCGCAAGGCTGATTAGCTGGAAGTGTTGGCCTTCTGGCTGCGCATCTGCTGGCTGCTCAAGGCAGGTGTGGCTGCAGCACCAATACTGGTGGCATAGGCTGTTCAGGAGTGAAATCCTGCTGAGATTACAGCACTTATTCCATCCTCTGAAGACTACGCTGTTTTCCATAGACTTCAGGTGGGATTGCTTTCTCTTCTGTACAGAAGAGGTGGTATTCTGGGTCTGAGCAGCACTGTCTGATCCTGAAGGTCTCGGCCGATACAGTAGTCTCCCTGGCTCTCCCGGCACATCCAGGCCTCGCCTAGCCTGTTGGCTGCAGTGTTCAGCCACTCAGCGGGTGGCTGTTGGTGCTAGTTGTACCTTTTGGATGAAGTTTGTCCCTGTGCCTTGCTCTCAAGGTGACAGAAGGCCCAGAGCACACAGCTGGCAACACTAGACTAATTCTTAGCTCGTGCTCTGTAGGCATTGTTGTTTTGAACGTAGATAGAGAAGAGCCTCTGATCCTTCAAGTGATACATGCCTCCAGGCCCAGGTACAGGCTCTCCAGGCTGGTTTCGTGTCAAGCCTGGGGTTTTCCTCCTTGTTTACACCAACTCCATGCAGGGGGGGAGTAGTCACAAGGTGTGATGTGCCGATCTAGTGAATGGCTTCTCACTTCAGCTGTGCTTTGTCCGTAGCTGGCCACCGTGGCACTTTACTTCACCTACTCTGCTCTGGAAGAGGAAATGGATCACAACAAGGACAACCCAGTCTTTGCTCCTCTGTATTTTCCCCTAGAGCTTCACCGGAAAGAAGCCTTGCTCAAAGACCTGAAATATTTCTATGGAGAAGACTGGAAGGAGAAGGTCCAGTGTTCAGAGGCAACTCAGCACTATGTGGACAGAATCCATCACGTGGGACAGCATGAGCCAGAGCTGCTAGTAGCTCATGCTTACACACGCTACATGGGGGACCTCTCAGGTGGCCAAGTGCTGAAGAAGGTAGCCCAGAGGGCCCTGAAGTTGCCCACTACTGAGGAGGGGATCCAATTCTACGTGTTTGACAACATTTCCAATGCGCAGCAGTTCAAGCAGCTCTACAGAGCGAGGATGAATGCTCTGGACTTGGACAAGAACACCAAGGAAAGGATCGTGGAAGAGGCCAACCGAGCCTTCAGATTTAACATGCAGGTACTAAATCCCTTGAGCCCCTGTATGTGTAGGTGCTGCTGCTTTTGGGCCTGGACCAGCTCTTAGGCCCAGGTTAATTCAGTCAGACTGCTCATCCAGGCAGTGGTTTGGGTCTGAGACTACCAGAGCCCCTTCTTCTTGGTGGGGTGGGGTTCTAGTTTGAATAGCTCTTCTGGTAGCTTCTGGAGGCATGGCTGGTGTTGGGTAGGAGTTCCTCCCATGCTCCAACACCACAGCTGAGCCCTTGATTAGGGCGAAATTAAGATGACTTTGCTACAAGATTCCCATGGGCTGTGTGAAGCAGCGGGGGGAGCAGAGCTCTTGCTCCGAGACAGCCTCAAACAGTTTGAGCATATTGCACCACACTGGTTATAATTCATCTCCTGTCTCACACCTGACATGTTGCCCGATGGCCAAAAATGTCTGTAGCCTCTTGTTCCTTCCCATAGTATTTGCCTTTCATAAAACCTGACTGAGCTGCCACTTGCCCCATGAGGATGAACATAGTCTTAGCTGCTGGATTAGCTTTAATCTGGGCTGTAGCAGGTCGGTGTGGTTTAAGCTGGCCAGAAACGTGGTGGGATGTGGTTGGCTACTTTGTCAGGATCCTTACGGAAACTCCCTTATGCTGCCCTGGCAGCGGAGCTGGAGGGGCTGCACGAACAGGAGCAGTGGTCCCCAGAGAGGGTCTGCAGCAGGGAGGGGAGAGCGCGTTGCCTCGTACTCCCACCGCAGCAGGCTGGGAGGTGAGCAGCAGGGCGATGCTGCAGCAGATTTGATGCCCTTGGAACGGGCTGTGCCTTCTCAGAGCCATAGCATGTGCCAGATGTCACCACAGGTCTGCCTGTCACCACAGGGAGCTCCGAAATGAACAGCATATGCTGTCTGGAGGAGGAGGGAGGCAGGAGTGCCTCTGGCCTGTTCTCCAGAGCGTTCCAGGGGTCCGGATGAAAGCTGCCTGGCTCTGCCTGCTTCACGTACTCGCTGTGACCACTTGCAGGTATTTGATGAACTGGACAAGATTGGCAGGTCGCTGACAGAAGAAGCCCAAGACGGAGGCTTTCCAGTCCACGATGGAAAAGGAGACCTACGCAAATGCCCTTACTATGCAGACAAACTAGGTAGGTGCTGGGCAATGACAGAGCTGCCGCACGCGTATGGCACAAGACTCGCAGCACTAACGGTGCTTTCTCTGTTCTAGCAGGCAAGGCAGGAGCCGGCTGCCCCTATCACGCTGCCGTGGCCCTGGTGAAGCAGCCCCTGGTGCAGCTGATCCTGGCGGCCTGCGTCGCTGTGGCAGCCGGAGCTGCAGCGTGGTACATGATGTGATGGGGAGAGCGGCGCGGTGCGCTAAATCATGGCAAGGGGAGAGGCGCGCCCTGTCCTTCTTCAAACTGCTCCTTTGCTGTTGGTGGTGAGTTGACTGCAGGGTGGAAGTAAGAGAATAAACAAGAATCCTGCGGGACTGTCAAAGACTCTTTGCACACCAATAATGCAAGCACTGTAATATAATGTCTTTTAGCTGACTAGTGTGCAGGACCGATCCGGTGTGAGGATTCCACCTCAGCTCTGCTCTCCCAGGCTGGGGCAGGTTTTAAGGCTAGAGATGTCTTGTCCTGTCGCGGCAAAGGCTTCACGTGCTTGGCTTCTCATCTCCTTCCTGGGAGCAGTTGCTGGAGGGACTTTCCTGCCCTGGGCTGCAACCCAAGATTGTGTCATCAGGCTTTTCAGTGAAGAGCACTCGGTTTCCTACCCTGAGAAACTGGTGTTTCAGTCGTGCCGCAGCAGCTGTGCCGTGGGGCCGTTAGCTCAAAGGAGTGTCCTGCTTGGTGCGGTGTCCCGGGGACCAAGCCTAACTCGTGCTGGAGGAAGCTCCCTGGGGGTGGTGGGGACAGGACCACGTTTGTGGGTGGGGGTATGAAGATGACAAATGTGTTTTGTGCAACGTTGGGGTTGTGGGTTGGTTTTTTTTTTTGTTTTTTTTTTTTTTGTCTTTTCAAAATCTTTAAAAATGCTGTAGCTGGGGAAAGCCCAAAGCACATCACTGGGAGAATGAGTGAACAGCGCCGTGAGGTGTAGGTCTGTGTGGAGGATGCGGAAGGAGGTTATTGGGGAGGAGCGGAGCGGGTACGGACTCCCACGCTGTTTTACTTGACTCACGTGGTCCCAGAGACACTCCTGCCCTTACCCCTGACCCTGCTGCCTCCCCTGGGGTTTCCCCTGGCTCCTGTGGGGAGGGGGCCTACTGCCCCTGCTGAAAGGGCACAGCCAGGCGCTGCGATGGCCTGGGGCTTTCTCCTGGGGAGGGGGCTCCTGCTCTGCCACAGGCAATGCTTCCTTGGAGGTGGGGGCAGTGCTCTGGGTCACAGCTGCCCCTTGCTCTCTGGTTCCTTGCGCTGGGCCTCAGAAAGGCCTGGGCTTGGTGACAGAGGCACCCCTCTGCCTTCCTCCAGCCCAATCTTGGGGGGCTTTTCTCTTCAGCTGACTGCTTGGGCAGTCTGAGGGGGGGGAGGGAGGGAGGAGAGGGGCTGCCTGAGCTGAGGGCTCAGCAGGGAAAGCTCTTGTTACCCCCAGAGCCTCTGCTGCCCTGCTCTGGGCTGGGGTAGGGAAGTTGCAGCTATTCCTCCAGTGCTTGGTGCTACTGTGCCTGCCCACCCGTGCCATCCCTCCTCATCCTCAGCTTCCCTAGGGGCAGATCTGCTGTGGGTTCGGAGCAGTGGAGAAGAAAAGATGTACACGGAGTTCAGGGTCTGTTATTTATTTACATAAAAACACTGACTAGTGCCACAGTTCCACCTCTGAGCAAACAGCAGCTGGCTGTGCAGGCCAGGCCGTGTTTGCAGACCTGCGTACTGAGAGACCCCCCCACTTCACTCTGGGGGCTGCCCACACCAGCTGCCCTGGCTGC
>NW_009214875.1:10742-11849 GCF_000690835.1 Fulmarus glacialis
GCGTGCCCTCGTCTTGCATAGTGCTGCTGGCAGCTCTTGTCACTGCCCGCTTGCCCCCTTCCTTCTGCTCCATATCAAGTGAGCTAAAATAAACCCCTACACCCCCATGCAATGAGGAACCCCCCCCCCAGGGTGCAGCCGCGGTGGAGGCAGGACGGGTGCTGCAGGGGGTGCGCCCACAGACCCTGCCGGGCTCGGGACGTGGCTCTGCAGCAGGTGGGTGTGGGTCTGCTCCAGAGCTGTGAGCCAGCTGCGGCCTGGTAACAAACTCCTCTAATCTACAGTGCCGGGGCAGGTAGCGACATGCCGGATGCATTTTCGCTAACAGTTTGCCAGGTAGGCGAGGAACTGCCAGGGGTTTTCCTTCCCCGAAAGAGCCACAGCAGGGGCTGGGAGGAGGCGCATGCAGCTGGACCAGCCGTGGCCGCTCTGGCAGGACGGAGGTGCTGATTAAGGGTGCAGGGCTGCACTCCCAGGGCAAGGCAGCCACCGTCCCCGTCCCCCCCATGCCTTGAAGACGGCTCTGCCTGCCTCACCTTGGGAAGGGGCTTTGACCAGGCTGCAGAGAGTTGTGAACCACGCTGAAATCTGGCACGCGTGGCACTACCCTCTGTCTCCTCGACACCGAGCCCCTTCCTAAAAGTGCCACAGGGGCCGTGCTGCCTCCCCTGTGTGCGCTGCGGGCTGCTCGGGGCCCCCCTTCCCCTCCTGGGTGGCAGATGCCCCCCCTGCCTGCAGCAGCTCCCTGCAGGGCAGTGAGGGGTGGGCGCCTCCAGCAGCTGCTGCTCTTCCCCAGGTTGCTGCAGGCGAGAGGGTCCTCGCTAGTGCCCGGGAGCATAAGGGGGTGCAGAGGCATGGCCCCCCGACTCCTGCTCGCTGCAGGGCAGCCCCACACAGCATCTGGGGCCTGGGCCCGCCTCCCCTGTGCACCCCCACCAGCGTTGCCAATCCAACTGTTCACAGCGAGGACCGGAGCTTGGGGAAGGGGGTCGCAGCTCTGAGCGGGAGGGAGCCGGGGATACACACATACACACCACCGGAGGGTGAAGCGAAGGAGTTGCACACGCATAGACTAGGACGGCAGCAGGAGAGGGGCCGGTGGCATTC
>NW_009214875.1:12016-12305 GCF_000690835.1 Fulmarus glacialis
AGGCCGCCCTTGTGCACAGCCTGTGGAAGCAGAAGGCAGCGCGGGACTCGCTCTGGGGCATAGGCAAGAGAGGTGAGTCCTTGCCCCTGGGAGCCCACCATGACCCCCTGCTGCTGCAAAGGGCAGCACAAAGCCCCCTGCCCCTTGGGGCGTGCTGCTGCTACAAGGGTAAGCGCTTCGTTAGTGAGCAGTTGCGCGCCTCGCAGAGGGAAGGGACAGCCTGGTGAGGCGCATGCAGGCGATGAGGCCTGACCTACCGCCACCGCTGGGACAAGCACCCATCCCCTCC
>NW_009214875.1:12597-12863 GCF_000690835.1 Fulmarus glacialis
CCGCCAGTCCTGGCGGCGTTGTGCCGCAAGGCAAGACTGTGGCTCTCAGCAGTGCCGCAAGTCCTGGGCCCAGGCATGGACGGCTCCTGCACAAAGGCCCTCTGATGACATGCTCCACAATGGGCCTTCAGTGGTGGCACCTTCCCCTCCCCTGGCAGGAGCCCAGGTCTCCAGGCACTCTCACCCCAGGAACGCAGCTGCTGCCCCACTAACGCCTCAGCGCTGAGGCCCCCACCATGCCCAACAGCTCAGCCAAGGCCACCGGC
>NW_009214875.1:13155-13356 GCF_000690835.1 Fulmarus glacialis
GCACCCTGGAAGATTTCTCCCTGCAGCACCGTCACTGTGGTGGCAGCTCCTGACGGGACGAGGACTGTCGCCGTGTGGCCACCGGGAGAGGGGTAGTGGCCCGGGGCAGGGTAGTAGCCCATGGTGGGGTGAGGGCCTGGGGGTGGGTAATAACCTGCTGGGAATGAGAAACGTGCACAGATGAACGTTGCTGTATGCATC
>NW_009214876.1:0-26856 GCF_000690835.1 Fulmarus glacialis
GATTCTATGATTCTATGATTCTGTATGGTACGGGATACCCTGCTGGCCAGTTGGGTCAGCTGTCCTGGCTGTGCTCCCTCCCAGCTTCTTGTGCACCTGGCAGAGCATGGGAAGCTGAAAAGTCCTTGACTACTGTAAATGCCACTTAACACACTGTTGTTTTAGTTGTTGCTATCAAGGTTATTCCCATATTACATCCAAAACACAGCACTATACCAACTACTAGGAAGAAAATCAACTCTATCCCAGCCGAAACCAGGACAATAGTGTAAACTGTGACCAAAATAGACCCTGAGATTCTATATTAAAACTTTTTTTTTATACTGCTAATCAGATATAAACTGATTGTATATAACTGATATGTACAAATGATGTTTAGATTAGAGCCAAAGTGAAATTATATTAGGGATGAGGTTGATCCATATTAAGGAAAATAAAATGAAATGCAGCAGTTAGTTGTAGCTGGCTAATATCAGGCAGCTGGTAGAAGGACTTTCTCATTGATTCCATTTCAAATTACAAAACAGGTGAGGAACAGCTCAGTAGGTGTGGAAACTGATGAGAATTTTAAGATTTAAAGCTCAGTTATTAATGGGTTTGTAAAAGGTAACACTTTTTTTTTTTAAAAAAGGTTTTATTTAATTTACATCCAAGAATTTCTCAGTAAGCTAATTCTCTTTGTCAGCACCAATTCTCTAATGACATAGAACCACATAATAGTTTGAGTTGGAAGGGGCCTCTGAGGGTTGTGTGTTCCTGCCCTCTGCTCAGGAAGGCTAGCTTGGATCAGGTGGCTCAGAGGTTGCCTGGGTGAGTTTGGGTGCCTCCAAGGATGGAGGTTTGACACCTTTTTGGGCTAACTGTTCCAGTGTTTGGCTAGTCTTGTTGTGAAATTTTTTTCCTGATCTAGTTGGAATTTCCCACGTTGCAGGTTGTGCCCACTGCTTCTCGTACTCTCAGTGAGCACTTCCAAGAAGAGTCTGGCTCTGTCTTCACTATCCCCGCTCTTAGGAAGTTGAAGTCCGCAGTAAGATTTTACTTTAGTCTCTTCTTAAGACTGATCAGCCCCACTTTTCTGACTTTAATGATACATCATGCCAAAAGATATGATATAGTCACGTACAGTAATGTAGTTTTGTGGCAGTCATGCCTGACAAAGCTCCTCTGCTTAGCTTAGGAAGTCTGGTTGACTTCATAGATGAAGTCACTCCACTCCCACCAACTTGTGAGCTGTAATACTGTGGTGGGCTTTTGGTACTTTTGCGTTCTTGGTAATCTTGAACTTTTATGCAAAAATGCTTACTATTCCTGTCTATAGTGACAGCAAGCAGCTAGGTAGAAAGTAACTGTGCAGAAATTGTATGTTCTTGTTATTTCCATTTGATTTTCTTCAAAGGGGTTGGGTCATGAATAAGTCGCTAAAATAAATGAACCTCAAAATAGTGTTAATCTTAACAGCTTAACGTATTTTAAGAATTATGTCATGACTTTCTTTTCAGAATTGGGTGTTGTCCTGAGCTGCTAATAATAAAATGTTTTAGCAATGAATAAAAATGGATTCTATTTTAATCAGTGTGAATATTCCAGGGTGCATAAGCTCCTCTGAAAACTCACAGGATCAAATTCTGCCCTTGAATTCAAGTGAAATACAAGTCAGAAGACAGGCTTTGGTCCATAGTGTTTTGCTTGGCTTTCATTTTATTTTTGATAGTCCGTATTGGAGGAGTTGGTTAGGGAAATACTGTGGCAGAAAAATCTTGTTTAAATATATGCTGGATTCCAAAGAATATTTTAAAACACTTTTTTTTTAGTCTGTTGTGCCAGTAGCTACTTGGTTCTGTGTGTAGGCAAGGAAAAGTGGTCAGTGTTTTAAAGAAACAGACCAGTGCAAGTGATCATCATGCCTTAAAAATAGGCTATACATTCAGTTTAGACTTCAGGGTGTAGAACCAGAGGGTTTGAAACAGTGGTGGTGTTAACAGAAGTTTGTGCTCTTTCTCTCCGTACCTGTTACACATCTGTGCTTCTTGGAGGCTTAAATACACCAAGGCTGCAGATGAAAGTTATTCAAACAGTTGCTCAGAAATTTTTGCATACGTTTTTAGTTGGTTTCCAAAAGTGTTTGTGTGGTATCTTTTATAGAAGTCTTTCAACTTTTTTGGTGTGCTTTTGTGGTTCTGTAGCTGTTACCCTTAGGTTTCAGTCTCTGCCTTGGCCTCTGCTCTCACCCAGAACGCTGTGGTTCGATGTTTCGGATCGCGCTCAGCCCGGGGCTGATGCAGTTGACCTGTTGGGCAGGTGGGCCAGCACAGTAGGCTTTCTTTTTTGAGCTCTTCCTAGGAAGTGAGATCAAGTAGCGCATAGCATATAGTTCAACTTCAACTGTTATCTTTATTTTTTGGTCCTCTAGTATACTTACCATCTTGCCTTATATATACATTACATTTGTAACACTCGGAAGTTACAGGATGTCAGCATCACAGTCTGACTTTGGCTCCTGTGACTGTGCGCATGGTGTTAACAGTCTTGTAATGAAAGAGAAATACGAGTTTTTACATGCATTCCTTTCCTCATTCAATCTGCAGGAAGGACTGCCTAGTAGTCATTTGGTACATTTTATCCTTTTCAGTGTGTGATGTTGCAATGAACATAATATTTATTTCTTAATGGAGTTTGTGTGGTACTACTGTTACAATTCCTAACATCTTACGGAATCTTAAGATACTGTCTTCTCAATATCCTTGTGGGGTGGTGGATATACCACACACTATATCTTATGGTTGGAGGACTGAAGCACAGAAATAAAAGCAAATGTTGTCTAAGGTATCAGCAAACTTCATGCGCCTGGACTGAAAAATTTAAAAAAAAAATGTTGTTTATAGTATTTGTATTCAGAGTCGTATTCCTTTTGTGCTCTTGAAACTGGAAGTGTTTATGACTACTTAAATTTGACTCTTGGTTTTCAGAATTCAGAAGTGAAGAGCATACGGTGTCTGCCTGTGAAAAATTTGGTTTGTAGGATTTGCTTTACAAGAGAACTTTGTTTCTGGTGTGGGAATACAGTCTGTTTCTCTATGGTGATTTTTAAACTTTCCCAACCATGAAACTATTTTGTATATATCAGCATTCTGCCTTTTCTCCAGATATCTTCCACTATACTGAAAAACTGCTTTTTCTTCTATGAACAGTTCTAATTCAATTTAATTTTTGTATTACAGCCTGCCTTTTTATCAAATAGGACCAGAGTTGTCTTAGAGTTTACAGAAGGGATCTTAATTAAGGTTAAATGAGCAGACGTCATCCTAACATTTTTTTAATCTTCTGAATACTGATTTTGCAATTACATGGTAACAGTAATTTTAATTTAGAGAATTTTTTTTAAACATTGGGGGGAAAAAACCCCACCAAAACACACCAACAATCATTTAAAACTGTGTTGATGCTAATTTAGAGAGGGCCAAGAAGTACATTTTGCCAGTATGCAACGTCAAAGGAACATTATGCCTTAGAATTGGCTCTAATTTCCCAGTTTTGCTAATTTCCCACAGAAAATGCTGTTATGGAATAGATGATGTTATTAATTTAACGCTACACCTTGATTTTTGTGCCCAAAATTACTTAATGATCTGTGCTGATACGGAGCATTGACTTCACTGCTGTCCTTGAAGTTTGGGATGTAGCATATCTGCCCATGCCACAGTTTTACATGCATAGCAGCCTGTTAGAGCTGTAAGGGATAGCCAGAATCCCATGAGGGTAGATGCTTCATCTGGTTTAGACTATAAACTAAGAAGATGTATGTATATGAATTTTCAGACGTGTATATAGGCAAATTTTCGCAGGAGAGTACTAAAGTGGCCTTTCTGTACTACCAGCTGTCGCTCCCCAATGGATTTCAAATTTGTGCTCCACAGCATCAAAATGCTAGAGTTTCTGAGAATACAACAGTAAATACTTTGTTTGCTAAGTAGACAATTTTTCCAAGTTTAATTCACAGAAATTATTGATGTAAAAAAAATCATTATGATGAATAGTCCTGTGTTTCATAAAACGTCATCCTCAATAGCTTTGTTTTGTATAGGTTAAAAACATATACATAAAAACAAAATACATAAAGAAAAGTGTTGGATTAAAGGTGTTGGTATTTCTACCATTTCTACATATAATAATGTGTACGTAGCAAGGACTTGGAGAATTTCCATGTAAATACCTACAGGCGTAATTGGTAATTCTTAGTACTCCCTTATCTCCCTCCCTCAATTAAAAAACTTGTAATTATGATTTCTAGTTTTGCTGTGATAATGATATGAATATTTTCCAGTCCACCTCTGTTTGCTGATCCAGAACTGAGTGAAATAAGTACTGCAGGGGCAGATTTTAATCAGTTTAAACATAGTGGAGAAATTGAAATTTGAATGAGTGGCTCTGCAGTGTGATTTAGAACTATACTGTGGACTGATAGAAAAATATTCTGGTCTATACTCCTCAGAGGAGATCTCATCAAAGTTAAATTGTGTTGCTCAAGGTATTGTCCAGTGGGGTTTTGACATTCCAGGGATGGACATCCCTCAGCCTCTCGGGGCAATCTGTTCCAGTGCATGCTGTATTTTGTGTTTTGGCTTGGTCAAGAGTTGCCTGCTCAGGCAAGGTAGCTTGCTGCTGTCATTTTCTTGCTCGTGGGATGAGCCATACCTGTGCTTCAATGAGCTTGTCTTTGACCAGTTGTCCTCTGCTCTTTTTTCCTTCAGCATCCCATGTAAGCCTGCCTGCCAGTTCCACAGAGAAGCCATACTTTGCTCTCCTGCTGTCCAATGTCATTTTCTGTTTGCCTTCCTCACTTCCCTTAGTTTTCCTGTCACACATAAATGCTTACTACTAACATCTGTGAGTTGCCACAACAGGGTGAGGGACTGTTTGCAAATAAAGAGTATGTTTGGTAATGTTTTAGTGGGGGGACCTTATGTACATGGATTGCTTATCTGGAAGTACTGTCTGCTTTTGATACTATATGTCTCTCCAGTTCTCTAAGTTTTCAATAACCCATAGCCTTAGTCAGTGTTTTAAAACCTTTATTTCTGAGTAGCAAGACTTTCATACAATATATTTTATCTAATATCGCAATATTAACTTTTTTTCATCATTGAAATGCCTCTTTTTCAGATTACATATTTCAGTCTGTGGTACTATAATAAGCAGAATCAGCGTAGATGGGTAGATTTGGACAAGCCTCTGAAAAAGCAGCTGGACAAATATGCCTTGGAGCCAACTGTGTATTTTGGAGTAGTGTTCTATGTGCCTACTGTTTCTCAACTTCAAAAAATAAACTTCATGCATGTGTCTATAATTTTGCTTTTAGCATTCTGAAATGTATGGTTTATTTAAAAATTGTCTGCTTTCCCCTCCCCCACCTCTATAGAAATGGAAATTATTACTTTAGGCAGAATTTGTGTTCAAACTGTGTATTTATTTCCCTTTTGAATATTTAAAATATGTGATAAACTACGCAAACAACTAACTTTTTGGTGATCTTAGGAATCTATTCAAACCTGTTTTCAGTAATAGGCATACTTGCATGGTCAGACTTTTAATTGTTTTAGTCCCTTCATGTTTGTGTCTCTTTTTGTTTTGTTTTGAAGAGCCATGTGTTGCTTTTGGGGATGTCCATCCTGCACAAAGCACATGCAGATTTTATTGAGCTATGGTTTCCTTTATTTTGCTTTCAGTACTTTCTGTACTTTCAGTACAGTACACTGGCAAACTACAGGCTAAGCTTCAGCTTGTGATTTCTTTTTTTTGTGTACCACTGGGCAATGAAGGTGGATGTTAGTTTTGATATTATATATCCATTTCTACTGTGAATCTGGGGAACATCACATGACTGGTGTGGGGAAAAGTAAAATTGAGCATATATACTGGCCAGTTATTCCTTTGGACCTATACATGGGCTTCTAGTGTCTCAATGTGTATAGTTGTTCTGATTTAATTATTATTTTCAATAGGCAAATGAGTACAAAACCAGTAACTGGATTACAAATATGTATTTGTTATTTCAGAAATATGTGCTTGCATTAATGAACCCGTTTAAGCTGGTAGCTTCAAGTTGGCCCTGCTTTGAGCGGGGAGTTGAACCAGATGATCACTCAGAGGTCCTTTCCAGCTTAATTTATTCTGTGGTTACATGAAACTGTCTTTATATACCCTGGCGCTAAAATACCTTGCCAGAGACCTTTTCCACTAATTGTGGTGTGAAAGCTTTTCAGGGAGGTAAGCTTCTTGGTGCAGACACTGATGCTGTAATGTATTGCTCAATGCCTGGCAGCTTTAGTTTTTGTTTTACGTGTAATTTCTGTAAGATTCTTTTCTTTCTGAAAACTCGGAAGTTTTGGGCTTTTTCTCAGCAATTTTACTGGCTTAAAAAGTCATTCTAGTGGTCTTTCTTTTTTCTTCTTTTTTTTTTTTAATAAATCTTTGGTTCAGATTCTGTGCTTGCTGGTGTACTAGGATGCATTAGAGTAAGAGAAATGTCGTGGAGATGCATTGAATAGCTAAATTGCCTGAAAAACCTTGAATATTCTTCTCTGGCATTTATTTAAAGAATATGATGTTTATGCTGGAGTTTTAACAGCAATTTTACAGTGTGCTGCCACGTAGAAAGCAGGAATTTATTTGCCAAGCTTATATTCAAGTCCTAGAGGATGGTACTTGCTTTGATGTACGACAGTGAGAGTCTGGATTAGTTTCAGAAATCTGTGGATTTTTTTCATGCCTTTTCAATATAAATGAGATTGAGCGTGTTTAAGCAAATTATATGTTTAATGTATACCAGGAAATGGAAATGTCATAGACAAAAGAGATGGTATTTGTACTATCATGAGGTAGCGTCAATATTCTTCGTCTATATGTTTACTTTTAGTAGTTCTATGGAAGGAGCTTATGTTCTACTGCTTGACTGAGAAGATTTATTTCCCCAAACGCCTTGATACACGGTGGCTTTTTCCTTTTCTTTTTTTTTTTTAAGACTTGGTTTTAGTCCCAGCTGTTCTTGTGTATGTTGTATAAGGATGTTATCTACTGTCATACGGCATGCTGCTTTTCTGTAGTAGGATCCAGAAGAGTCTAAACAATATTTATAAAATGTCACTGTATTTAACAGGCTGTTAAACAGTGAGGGAAGAGAGACATCTTTTAGCCTGATGAAAATTTGTGTGGAGTTTACCTGGCCTTTCTAATCACCAAATGAATTGCAGCACATGCTTCCATGTTCTCAGTATGAAAGCCTTACTTCACAAGAGTTAACATACAATATAAGGAAGTTAAGAAGCTTTTAACGCTGGGTTTACAGAAGGCAAATGTCCTTCTTGGCAAAGTCTGTGTAGCTATAATGGCTTTTTTGAGTTTTGAGGTGTTTTGGGCTCAAGATAGGGTGTTCCATGGGTGGCTGAAAGGGACAGAAGAATTCAAGAAAATAGGGGTTCAGGCTGTGGACAGATGGTACAGCTAGTAGTGGTTGCATGTACAAGAGATGACCCCGGAAAAGGTCAGATTAAAGGAAAAAAAATGCTGCCTTGAAGGTGAGAACAAAATGTACTCAGAAGTAGTAATGCAGAAATTAAAGTCACTATTGTGACTGAAGGGATGTGCAATGTTAGATCTATTGGAAGAGAATGCAGCAATACAGCAGCAGTGTACTGAACATTGTAAAGAGGAGATAATAATTAAGGAAGGAAGAGGTAAAAATAAAAAATTTATGAGGACATGGTAGTAGATAGAAATCGTGGAGATTCTTTGTTTTAAGAGGTAGCTGTATTTGATTCTGCAGTGATATGTGAAAGCTAAGAGAGGAGTTAACAAAGACCATGAAATAGTGGGTCCAAATGATGAGGAAGACTACCCTCCACACAAACTGGGGAATGCAGAGAGGAATAGGAAATGCAGGCATATTCATCTGCACTCTCTTTAAATTAAGAAGCCCATGTTAGCTTTTTCTTTTTTTCCCATGTAGGTATCAGTATTATTTGCAATTAAAGAAAGATATCTTGGAGGGCAACATTCCTTGCACACTGGAACAAGCAATACATCTGGCTGGTTTAGCTGTTCAGGGTAAGTAAGGCAATTGTGCCAATTAGCTAATGTTGCTTTAAAAACTTTGGTGATATATTTTCTATTGCATGTTTTCTATCAGTAGGTTATGAAAGGCTTGCTCCTTAGAACCTCATCATATGGGCTGAGGAGGGGGGACAGTGGGATCTTTGGCCCCGAACTTGCTGGTATTTCTGTGCAGTCCTCAGAGGTGTACCTGGGTATCTAACATGTATTTTTAGGAGTTGGGTTTGAATTAGACATCAGAGTTGCTTTGGGGGCAAAGGCCTTAGTTGCTTACATCGACAGACCTTTCATCTGTTTCTGTTAATGAGGACTCTTTATTCTGACATGGTAACAAGAGAAAGAGACATGTTTTAATAAATAAGCAAATTTGAATGTACAGTAGTACTTGTATCTCCACTTTTTCTCCCAAATATCCTAACACCTAAGATTATTTCAAGTTAGTATGCCAGACTGTTAACAATTCCTATGTTCAAATCACTCCTGAAGACCCATTTCTGTGATACCTATGTGAAAATGGCTGCTTTATTTTTCCTAACTGGGGTCAGATGGAATAGAGTATACACCAGAGAACCACCTGTCCTAAGTCTGTCTGCACTGATCATGTCTGGTGTTCCCTGCTAACATGCTTGTTTTCTCTTAAATCTCTCAAAATAAAAGTTTTTAATGGCAACAGCTTTGTGTAATGTGTTTGTATATTGCTTCACAGTGAATGCCACTCCAGTATATCTAACAGCAATTGTAAATATGCCAAAATTGAAAGGAACTTAAAGTCATTGGCGGTACATACAACTTAGGGTTTTTTTGTCTTTTTTTAATTATACATCTTGGTAGTATCACATTAAAGACAATGATTATGTTTTTTGAAAATGTGCTTACCAGTGGAGTAGGGTGAGTTATATTAGTGCCTTGTTTAAAACAAACAGTGAATCTGTTTAATCCAAGCCAGGATTTAATGGTCTTCAACTGACAAAATCTTGCTTTCTTATTTTCATTTCTTTGAATAGTGTAAATGTCTCTCTGCTCAGTGAGTTGTTTATAGAAATATTTGAATATAATCCCCTTTCCAGATGGGAAATATTTATCCTTTTAGCTTTCACATTCCTTTTTCAGTCTTGTATAAGAGAGAAACTTTATGTGTTGATGAAAACGCAGGTTCTAAATTAATGTGCTCTGATGACTGAAGTAGCTTATACCAGGTAGGTTAGTTAATTTTAGGCTGGTGAATGAACAGAAGCAGTTGTTTGCTGTTTCAAATGAACTGGTTTCAAGAATGATCTGTGTTTGAAATAATTACAATAGGCTAATTCTGCTTTATCTCAAGTGCTGTGTTGGTGTAGCATATCACAATTTCTCCCCTTTCATCGTAAATAACTTGTATATTAATTGTAAATGTTTAATACAAATTTGGTTCCTAAATATCTCTAAAACTGCACTATTATGGATGAGAATCTGTGATTAAATAGGATCTGTATACTTGGGGATTGTGTTTATATTTTTGGGAGCAGCCATTCCGTACAGACTGCTGTTCCACAGTTTCTCCTGTGAGACTGGTACATAACTTTTCCAATTTAGAATGTTTTATTTCTCTTCTTTGAAACATTGGCTAGTTTTTTTCTGGAAACAGAAAAAGAGGCAAATTCCTTGGGATGTCCTTTGGCATGACGTAGACTCAAAACTGTTATTAAAATAAAAACTGTTACGAAGTCCCTTCTGAGCATGCCCCTGAGTCTGGGAAGACTTCTAGGTCCCACTTTCTGCACGTCTCGGTGCAGAGAGCTGTAGAAGGCTTGAGAGCGGAAGGGTATTTGAGTCGTGCTGCAAGTTAGAGCAGTCGGCCGGCACTGTACTGCAGATAATTAGGTATCTGACAGGAGGGAGTAACGAAGATGGAGCCAGACTCTTCTCAGGCAATGGGCACAAATTGAAATAGAGGAAATTTCGTCTAAACATAATAAAAGTTTTCTGTTGTAAGAGTGGTGAGACACTGGAACAGGCTGTCCAGAGAAGTTGTGAAGTCTCCATGCTCTGTATTCAAAACTTGACTGGAGAAGGCTCTGAGGCAATCTGCTTTAGCTGACCCTGCTTAGGGCTAGATCTCCAGAGGCCCCTTACAACCTTAACCATTCTGTGATTAAAAAAACTAAACAAATAAAAACCCAAGGAACTAAGGAACTTGGAGCAACACTGTTTTATCATTTCTTCTCCTTTCCTATCCACAAGGAGTGTTATCAATTTTTCCGAACAAGGTAAAAAGATGGGATGTGTTTTTACTTTTCCTAAATGTTACTGGATAGTTTGTTCCATTGTTTTACTTTCAGATCGTAGTTCAATAGGATTGAGATTTGCTACTTGGAGATCCTGCTGCAATTAATCGGGTATTGAATCATTTTGTCAGAAATGTTTGAATCCAAGAAATTTTTTATTTTTTAGCTGATTTTGGAGACTATGATCAGTATGAATCTCAGGAGTTTCTACAAAGATTTGCTTTGTTTCCAGTGGTAAGTACTTACTTTAAATTGATAAATTTAAATTTAAATCTTTCTTTAGATTGGTAAATGCAAATCATTATTAAAGACTCCATGATCCATCTAGCTTACTGCTCCCTAGATTGCTAAATTCAGTGAAGGTTTTCTTTGAGACTGGAGTGAGATACGATACCGTATATTACACAGAAGCGAAGATGTTGCAAGATCTTTTCAGTTTTATTGTGTATTACACTGAAAACAAGGTTGGGGTGGAGATAGGAAAGTGAGTAAAACCACTTCAAAACAGTGTTTCTGCTTTATGTTTTTGTTTGTGTGCGTATTACAGCATCTAAGCTCCAAGACTAGAGTGGAGGGTTGATTCGCTTGTGTAAAGAAAGTATAACCATTTAATTTTTTAGAATTTTTTGTATTTCATTCTATAAATGCTATCTTACTTTAAGGGTTGGCTACAAGAAGAAAAAATATTGGAAGAAGCGACACAGAAAGTTGCCTTGCTACATCAGAAGTACAGGTAATATTTCTAAAACTCTTCATTGTTTAATTTTTATGTGATTGCTTCAGTAGCTCAGGAAGTTGGGAATCTCAGAAGACAGTGAGACTAATTTAAATGAGTTTTTCACTGATACATCTGCAGTAAAATTACAAGAATTTTTGCTGAATGAAAGTGAAAAGAGGACAGAATGACCGTTAAAATAAATGAGAGGTTTCTGCTTGTAAATTAAGAATACAGGACACATTAAATAGTGTGACTTCACCTGTATAATGTTTCTGAAACTTGTTTACGTGAAGTTGTGACCCCAGTAAGGATGTTTCTTGATAAATAACGTTGGCAGATACTGAGGGCAGTAGAAATATAGAGACAGTCACTGTGCCAGAATGCTTGTGATCTTAAGTAAGAGGTAACTAAGATGCAGTAGTCCAAGACAAAGGAAAGTTAAGTTCTCTGTTGTCAGTTCATCAGTGAAAAATGTTTGTGACTATGTGAGTAATATTGATTATTTTTTCCTGTATTGTTTTAAAATAACAGTTTCAAAATTTCAAATCCATTTATCTTTGAAACGCTTTTGTAACAAGATTGCATGATTAAGGTTCTGCAAAGAAAACTTAATCTGCATGACATTAGGAAAAAGTGAAGAAACAGAGAGATTGATGATTGAAGAAGTACTGAGAGACATAAGAACGAGCATGACAGAATTTTGCAGGTAGAGATCATGTCTTCTATGACATCAACTGAGGTAGGTAGGGAAACATAAGCTTTTAACCCCTGTGACACTACTGCAAGTGAGAAAACTGTCTTTGCCAGTTAGTCTAATTAAAAAATCTACCTTCACCTACAGATCTTATCCTTCTCATCTTTAAAAACCATTACAGTTAAAACTCTGTCAGCATTTAGAAAATGAGACTATCTTTCCTGAAATGTGAAGCATCAAACTTCATATTGATCCTAAACAGGTATACTGCAGTAGGAGAAATTCAGGTCTTGAACACGTGTGCCAGAGTAATCATTCTGATAAAGTGAGAAAATATGGTGACAATGATGGATTTGAAGAAGAATGTGAGAATTGTCTGCCATCAGCAGAGATGATAATTTTAACTGGTCTTTGTTGCCATTTACCCCTAGACATGCCTGAGAGAAAGAAGTTACTAGAATCAAAGTGTAAAGGCTGAGACAAATATATCAACCATTGGTACAGATGAAAACAGCATGATTTGATAGTTGCCTGGATGTCTTGGGGATGCTTTTCAAGCTTTGACAGTGTCAGTCAGAGTAAACCAAAGATGTTTTTTTCTTATTGACAGTACTAGCTGATCGTTGTTTTCATTTGTAGAGGCCTTACTCCTCCTGATGCGGAAATGTTATATATGCAAGAAGTAGAGAGAATGGAGGGGTACGGTGAAGAGACCTATCCTGCAAAGGTGAACAGGGCTTTGATCTCAGTTGCTTTTTTCCCCTATGTAAAAAGAGTAACTTCCTGCCAAAAATAAATAAAAACTAAAAACCACACCACCCCTTTTCTCCCCCAGAATTGTAAAAGTAGTTGCTTCTCATGTAACTCTGCTTTCAAAGACTTTTTTCTGTATTTGCGTAATTTTTTGCAACTTCTTACAGGACAGCCAAGGAAGTGACATATTCATTGGAGCATGTCTTGATGGTATCTTTGTGAAACACAAAAATGGTCGTCCTCCTGTTGTATTTAGGTTAGTATTGTTCTTTCTTAAAATATCTTTGTGCACTTCACATTTTGTGTGTGTTCCTCACTAGCATGAATGACTCTTAGATGTGATGTGTATTTATTCATTTGATAAACCTGAACATAGTCTTGTAGTCATCACATCACACTACAGTGAATACTGAAGTCCATGGGAATTTTTCAACGTATTGGCTGCAGGATGAATCTCTTTAAGCCAGATTAATTCTAAGACAGGAACATTTAATATACATTTCATTGCAAAACATTTATTGCGTCAAAAAGGAGCAATTCTCTGCACATCTTAAGTCCTGAGATGGGCATATCAGTTTACTTAGAAATATTCAATTGTAAAATTATCCAGGAGTTCCTTTCATATATTATATATAAAAGAAATAGAGGAGAGTCACATGATAACATTTGTTTCATTATTTTGGATTCATACATTATTTAATGCTCTGATAGTGAAATTGTAGACATACGCATGTCTGCAACTTACCTAACAGTTAAAATTCAGTCTTCATGTGAAATGACCTGGTTCCCACTGACTTCAAGAGGGATTGCTTGGGCATCTTTGGATGGAGTTTGGAATAAATTTTAAAAAATACATACTGAGATTTCTTTTTTTTTAAATTATTCTTAGTAATCTGTAATTATCACTAGAGCAAGAAAGGCTTTATTCTTAGTGAACTTTAATCTAGAATTGAATATTTGGTTGAATATGAACAGAATCTTGAAATCCTGTGGTCCAACAGTTACTGGAACTCGTGGTGAATTTCTGGGATTAGACAAAGTAGCAACTGTGCTTCTTTCTGTTAGTGGTTTTGTTTAATAGAATTTATAAATTCAGTACCATTACCTGTTCTTCACAAAAATCTCTATCGCTGCTGCTGATAGGAGAGCTGATGCCAAGTTCTTTTTAATTGTGTAGACTGGTAGAAGTGTCCTACTCTGCTCTCTTGCAGAATGAAGCAACAACAGCTCTGCTGTCTGACTTTCCAAGCACACAGGGGAGAAGAATAAAGCTTTGTCCTTTCATTTCACATAATTTCCCAAAGAATTGTGGATGCAGTGTCTGCGTAAACATAAGAAAAAAGTTGCACATTGGAAAGCATCAGAAAGTATTCATATTCCAATTTCAGGATCCAGTTTTCTGCTCTATTGCTTATTTGTTGTATGACTATGGGCAGTTCTACTGGGGATGGATATACCATGGTATTTGGGTGGCAAAAAAACATAGACAAATGACCCACTAGTACAATTTACAAAGGCTGGGTTATGCTCTAGATTGGTTCAAGTAATTTCATAATTACATCCATAAATGCCTATGAACCAAGGCATTAAATTTGAGGGGTCTTTGTTCTACATCAGAATGAGGACAATGTTTCTCTACCTCACACATGTGATGGTGAGTAGCTACAGAAAATGCTATCAGCCACATCTATATGATGAAAATGAAATTTGTGTAAATACCTTTATAGAGAGTCCTGTATGTAGATCATGCTTTTTCCCTGTGTTTGTGCACTGCAGAATATTCTTTTAAAAAATCAATGATATAGGCTTTATTTACACTAACATAATACTGATGGCTCAAACTGCATTTATATTAACAAGAAGTTGAATGAATATAGTATTATATTTCTTGCAATCTAACTTTTTCTCATCTGTCAATATGCAAGAGAGTTCTAGAAAATACATATAATGATGCCTTAATAGCTTTGTTTAGTGCAGATTTCCCCCCCTGCCCCGAATGTATGGTTTGCTTTCAAGCAGTCGGGACATTATAATTTACTGATAACTAAATTTGTCTAAATTTGATGATTTTCCCCCTTCCCCCCCAAAAAGAACACTTCAAAGAATTTCAAGTGGAAGACAAGTCATAAACTTATTACTGTACATGTTGCACATCTTCAAAAGAGTTAGTCACATATTTTCCTTTCAGCAGTCATTTAATGGATATGGAAGTGATGGTCTGCAACTTGTTCAGATAGATTGATGAACTTTTTATTTATCCATATTCTTGGTGGTGGTTCTGTTTTTCAGTTGCATTTTCTGTAGTTTGAAAATCAGAGCTTGCTAGTCATGTTCTGTCCCTTTTGTCTGCAGGTGGCATGATATTGCCAACATGTCCCACAACAAATCCTTTTTCGCGTTAGAGCTGGCAAACAAAGAAGAAACGATCCAATTCCAAACTGTGAGTAGATTTTTACTTTTATTTTTTCACTAAGGCATCAGTAAATAAAAACACAAATTAAGACTGCTAATTTAACTCAAAGGATAAAACCTACTTTTTATATGTTTAGCAACTTTGAACTGTATGAGTGAGTCAAAAGTAATAATACTGTCTCTGGCTAGCTTTCTACGGGAAGGCATTAAAAATCTGACCTTTTATATTGAGTACATTGACAAGTTTGGTTCAGGTGGTTATAAACATTTTCATCCATTCCAGTAAAATTTCTAGCATTTTTTTTACTTTTAAATCAGTGGCATTTAAAGACAAACATGGTCTTAGAGCTTTGCTGGAATGGGCCACAGCGTTCCTTGCAGAATTAATTTTACGTAGCACCTACCAGTTGCCTTTGTCAAGAAGGCAGCTGTTGACAATCTTATGGCATGATATATATATACTGTAAATTGTGTTAGTGTTATAGCTGATAAGAGTGTCTTCAACAAAAGTCTTCTACTTTCAACTTTCATAAATCTAATAAAATTGTTAGGCTAGAGTGCATGTTCAGGCCTGCAAAGTACAGTTTTAGGGAAAACCTGGTGACAGTAATGAAGTTATATTAAAATGAAATCGGTCAATGCTAATTTAATCTTAAAAATTTCAGTGGCTTGTCTGAAAGCAAGTGAAGGGTATGCATATTTGGCTAATATGCAAATTTTGGTTTTGGTTTTTGGCAGGAAGATATGGAAACAGCAAAATACGTGTGGAGGATGTGTGTGGCTAGACACAAATTTTACAGACTAAATAAATGCAGCCTGTAAGTAGAATACATTAGCAGAACTCTTGATGCCCTTGAAGCTTCAATTGGGAAGTGAAATCTTTTGTAACCTCTGTAGTGTCTTTAGTGTCCTTTTTAGATGATAGTAATTAATGACTTGGGGTTTTTTTCTTAATCTTTTTTGAGAAAATACTTATCGCCAGTTTCTCAAACATGTTCTGCTTCGTAACAGAAGACAATATTAAACACTGAAATCTTACCAAAAGTAATAGTGTTTGGCCCCTGCTGCTGGATCTCAGTGCTGTGACAGACTTCAGTTGCGTTGGGGGATACTATTGCTAGAATGTTTGTGAGCTACTGGAATCACTGGGATTTTGACCTGGGTTTGGGTGAACTGCTCTGAAAGGACACTCTAAAGGCCTTTAAAAGGGCGGGAAGCGTATGTGAAGCACTCCTGAAATGTGCTGGATTGACAGCTGAGAGGTATGTGGTCCTTTGGATATCCATGGAATTTGAATAGCTCAAGTAGCACCAGTGCAAAGTAAATTTAATACAATTCATCAAATTAAATTTAAATGGGCTGGTCTCCAACTTGTAAATCAAGGGCTGGAATTTGAGCTACTCCACTGGTACAGCTTTCCTTCAGCTAAGTTATTGCGGACAAAGAATAGAGAATTAGACCCAGTGAATAGTCTGTCATAAAAAAGCATGATTCCCAAATGTTCCGTTCCTCTTCTTTGTACACGAGAAGATAGCTATGGAGGGGTTAGTCCAAAATTTGCTGAGGCCAGTGGAAAGATAATGAAGTATTTTGCACCACAGATGACTCGCTAGTGTGTTTAACGCTAATTTATTTTAGAAGAGTAAGATTAATTTGGAATAGAGTAGACCTCATACCTCTAAGCTTGTGAACATGGCTGCCTTTTGAGAGGGATAAGAAATATTGGTGGAAGTAGTGCATTTGTGGGACTTCTGCATTGCTATCTGAATAATGTCAGTTCTATAGTTCTGTATTGAATGTCAGTCTCTAGGTTTACTTATTTTAACCCTTTCACCACAACATGGTTTTATTAATAGATAAAAGTCCTCAAAAAAACTTTTCTGATTATCTCTACTCTAAGATTCTCTGTCATCTGGTCCTGCTGCTGAAAACTGCCTTATGCATGCCTTATTAAGTTCAGTTTTTTTTTTTTCTCCTTTATCTGTACATACCTTGTCTTTAGAGACTCCCTGGACTCTCCACCTGAGGAGGGCTCTCAGAAGTCTTCCCTCATTCTTTCCCTTCCACGCTTTCCAATCCTTTCTCGTCCTTCACTTCCCAAAGGGTGAGCTGAAAAATCATCTTTCTTTCTGAAATATGGTAGTTCCTGCATTTGTGTTATTCTGCTGCCTTGTGACCTCTGTCTTGCTGCACGATGCAGAGTACAGGTGCAGCGTAGGGTGGGGAAAAAGGAGCTTAAGGTTTCTGAACCTTACATCCTGAAGGCAATCCAACAAATTATGAAAATTTATTACCATTAGCTTGAATGTTAGAACATACAAGTGCTCATGCAGTATAGTCGCGCTTTCCAGTTCCTGTAACATCTGTAACGTTACATTCTGTAAACAATTTTATGTCTGGTCATGTAGAACAGGTAACTTATAGTATGAGATTTTATACAGGGTTCAAATTTGGAACTAGTCCCCAGTTACTCCGCTGCTTTTTCTGCCCTGCTGCAGTGCTTCAGGGACGTCTCCTTTTTATGCTTCAACAAAAGAGGCAAAGAAATAACAGGTATTTTGATCCTGGTTTTGTGATTCTGCTCATACTGTCTGCGATGGTGGTTTATGCACAGAGCTCTTTCCTTTTGAGACTGGGTTGGGGAGGACTGTTTGACACAGGGCCTGCCTCCAAGAAATGTAGAGTGATTTTTAACTGAACTTGGGAGCACTTTCCAAGGTTTGAAATAGGTCTCGGTGTTATTAAGAATCATTTCTCACCATAAAATTTCTTCTGTAGGCAAGCCCAGCCCGTTACAGTGAATCCTGTTAGAAGGCGGTCTTCGTCCAGGATGTCTATGGTAAGGAGAGGAAGTAGTTTTATGTTTGCATTTTTCTGGATTTCAATTGACTTTGAATCAGACATTAGTTTCTTTCAGTGAAATAAAATGAGCAGTGAAAAAGGTGAGTCTAGTATGTGAGGAACTGTTTCTGACCTGTAGAAAAAGCTGCTATGTAATATCTGAATAATGTAATTAAAATAATTGCAATGAAAAATACTTTAAACACTTCTGTTTTTAGTTTGATTGGTCTGTCTCTAGGAGACTCATCTAGGAGACTCTCCAAGAAGTCAGATGGCAAGATACAGTGTTGGGTTGGTGGTGTGTGGTTTTGGTTTTGTTTCTTTTTTTTTTTTTTTTTAAATTTTGTATGACCTCACAGGAGAAACTTACATTGCAGATTTAGAGAAATGGTTTAAGACTAAAGCTTTGTGTGTGTGTGTATGATATGTTATATAATATATATATCTAAAAAATATTGTACATTATACATAAAAAAAACTTCAAGACTTATTTTTAAAATAAATCATGAGTTTTTAACTAACGATAAGATGCTTGCTTTCTTAGCCCAAGCCTCAGCCTTATATGATGCCTCCACCACCTCAGCTGCATTACAATGGTCATTATACTGAACCATATGCATCCTCCCAAGGTAAGTTCATTAAATCCAAGGCCACACTACACAACTTTAGAAGGTAAATGCTATAATTTGCATTTATAGCTACTTCAGCTAGAGCTGAATAAATTCACAGGGTGAACATGGGATAGATTTGTATTACAGCATGCTGCTACTCTAGGCATATAGGCTAATGTGAAATAGAATCATAGAATCATTTAGGTTGGAAAGGACCTTTAAGATGATCAAGTCCAACTGTTAACCTAGCACTGCCAAGTCCACCGCTAAACCATGTCCCTAAGCACCACATCTACACATCTTTTAAATACCTCCAGGGATGGGGACTCAACCACTTCCCTGGGCAGCCTGTTCCAATGCTTGACAACCCTTTCCGTGAAGAAATTTTTCCTAATATCCAATCTAAACCTCCCCTGGTGCAACTTGAGGCCATTTCCTCTTGTCCTGTTGCTTGTTATTTGGGAGAAGAGACTGACACCCACCTCGCTACAACCTTCTTTTCAGGTAGTTGTAGAGAGCGATAAGGTCTCCCCTCAGCCTCCTTTTCTCCAGGCTGAACAACCCCAGTTCCCTCAGCTGCTCCTCTCCGTATCGTTTCATATGGGATATGAGGAAAGCTAGTTATGATAGCATATACAGCAACTATAGACTGTGGTCCCTTGTGTGAGTTTAAGCTGACTGTTTGTTTTTTCGTTCATGTACCAAACTGGTACGCTATGGCATTGTGAGATCCTTGTCAATATTGATCTTAATAGTTGCAAAGAGTAACTGAGCCCCCAGACAATTCAGATAAACAAAAAGTAAAAAAAAAATTGTTTAACCCAGGATGCAGGAAGAGAGAAGTTTCTCTGAGTTTGCTAGACTACAAGGTGGTGGGGAATTCAAAGGCTAAGGAAGTGTGCAAGTTATGGAATTGGTATACATTTCATTGAAAAAAAGGAAAGAAAAAAAACCTAAGCAAACCCTAATTAGAATTCTTAAGGGATGCACACTCCTAATCTAAGCGGTTTACAATGGAGTCATGGCTGCTTTCTCTTCTTTTTTGTTTGATTGTTACACATTGTGTGTTTTAATTAACAAAGTTGCTACCCTGAAGGGCTTAATCTAATCTTTTGCAAAGTTGCCTCAGTTTTGATAGGGACCTTCCAGTCCTATAAATCAGCTGGATAAAAAAAAAATACTCTGACAACTCACTGGTAAGGGAATAAGCATGTTTTCTATCTAAATAGAGTTACACAAGTATTCATGAAGGTATATAAATTTAGAATGTAGCTGAATTCTTTCCAATATAGTGTTGGAATTATTGCTGGATACTTGCTACTGCACACATCCTATTTTTGAAAAATTTTTTCACACACAAAAGATTTTTTTTTTTTTTTTTTTTTTATTGTCAGCAAATTCATTAACATAAATGTGGCAATTACTTTGGTGAACCTGAAGAGTTAAATCATGAAAGGCATCTAAAGCAGTGACTGAATTGTTCTCTTCTGGAGCTTGGCAAATTGTACATCCAATGAAGTAATGGTTAAATTATTAAATGTATATTGGATGTATAAACTGTTAAATAATTTTCTTTACCCATCAGAGTGGGTATATGTTAAGGTGCAAACAATATATGGTGGTGGTTTAAACTGTCTCCAGAATTTCTGGAGAAAAGTTAATTTGATTTTTTTTTTTTTTTTTTTTTTAAAAGGTCTTGTGGTACGATATCTACTTACGGCCTGGAGGGGGAGAAGAGCGTGGGGTTTTTTGTTTGGTTGTTGTGGGGGTGTTTTTAGGTTTTTGGTTCTTTTTTTGTTTGCTTTTTTTTCTTTCTTGCTGTTTAAAATAATTTCATTAGATTAGTGCAAACCCTGGTGTTCGTTCTTTCAGTTAGTGTGGTTTAAGATTGATACGGATTTTCTTGGACTGAAACTTAGCAAACCTATCCTAAACAGAAGAAAGCCATTCTTAAACTGAGACAATGTTTTCCAATTGGAATTTGCGTCTTCTAAATGAACGTAATAGGTTATTCTGGTATACATACTTTAGGTATCAACAACAACAAAAAAGCTGGGGTTGTTTTTTTTTTCTTCCCGTTTCAATACATAGCTAAGAATAACTGAGATTTTGAAAATCTCAAACATTGGTTAGCTACGTCTTAATAGAGGATATCTTTGTTTGATGTCTTGGACATAAAGATTGTTCTTAAACTTTACTTTCAGATAACCTCTTTGTGAGCAATCAGAATGGATACTACTGTCACTCTCAGACTAGCTTGGATAGAGCCCCTCATGACTACAGTGGTCGGATCCGCAATGGTAGTGTCTATAGTGCACATAGCACCAACTCCTTGAACAATCCACAACATTACTTGCAGCCGTCCCCCATGTCCTCTAACCCAAGCATTACTGGAAGCGATGTCCTCAGAACTGATTATGTCCCATCACATAGACATAGTGCACTAATACCACCTTCTTACCGTCCCACACCAGACTATGAAACTGTGATGAGACAGCTCAACAGGGGAATGGTGCACACAGATAGGCAGAGTCATTCAATGAGAAATCTTAACATCAGCAATTCATATGCTTACAGCAGGCCTGATGCCTTAGTTTACAGTCAACCTGAAATACGAGAACATGCTCACTTCGCTTCCCCCCAGTCTAATCATTATCCATTTAACCTGAACTACAGCTTTCATAGCCAATCCCCCTATCCCTATCCTGTACCCGGCTGAAAGGCGCCCGGGTGTTGGGGCAGTCAGTGTGCCTGAGTTGACAAATGTGCAGCTCCAGGCTCAGGACTATCCAGCACCAAATATAATGAAGACCCAAGTCTATCGACCACCTCCACCATACCCGTACCCAAGACCTGCAAATAGTACTCCAGACCTTTCACGACATATCTACATTAGCAGCAGCAATCCAGATCTTATCACAAGGCGAGTGCACCATTCTGTCCAGACATTTCAGGAAGACAGCCTGCCTGTGGCACATTCTCTTCAGGAAGTCAGTGAACCTCTGACGTCGGCACGCCATGCTCAGCTGCAGAAAAGGAACAGTATTGAAATAGCAGGGTTGACTCCCAGCTTTGAAGGAATAAGAATTAAAGAGAGGACCATGTCAGCTTCTGCAGCAGATGTGGCTCTTCCAAGAGTTATCTCAGAAGGGTCACAGCCCAACATTCTGATGGAGAGAACAAAGCAAAAAGAAAGTGAGCAAGAGGAAGGTGTGAACTGTGATCATAAGAAAACCCTTTCAGATGCCACTATGCTGATTCACAGCAGTGAGGAAGAAGAATTTGAAGAAGAAAACAAGGCTAGTACAAGTCTTTCTCCTCTCCCTGAAGATCAAACCCAACTTTCATCCGTTATGAGTGGTTATTCTCATGATTCAGTACTGAACTACCCTTATAGCTCTGTTGCTTCATCTGCTGGCCCTTTGCATATTCTTGAGCCTAAATTACATATCACAGAGACAGAAAAGAGAATGAAAGATATGAGCCCCATTCACTTACTAGTAGAAAGCCAGGTACAGAGAAGAGGGGAAGGACTGCTTACTCCATCTATGTCGGAATCTGATCTTACAACATCAGGGAGATACAGAGTAAGGAAAGACTCAGTAAAGAAGAGACCTGTGTCTGATCTTTTGTCTGGGAAGAAGAATATTGTGGAAGGCCTTCCCCCACTAGGTGTAAGTGGATACTATTCCTCTTGTTTCAGGTTGTTCTGTAGTGGGAGTTGTGTGGGGGTTTTGTTTGAGGTTTGGGGTTTTTCTAATCAACCTGAGGTGCTTTTAAAACATGTGAATTAAAAGCTACCTTAAGCTTGACCTTTGTTTTTCTGTTTCCCCGATTAACTTTGCTTAGCTGTCTTTTATCCCATTCTCTGCAATGTCTGAGTTCTGTTTTTATAGTCCTCCCACACAAATCCAGCTGTGCAGCCTCCATCCATCTGATACACCTGACCTGGCTAGCAATGAGCTAGAATGAGCTAATTTAAAGTCAGTTCTACATCCCAAATTCTGCCCTACCTATTCTTATGTGGAACAGAAGCAACTCTTTCTGTTCCACTACCAGCTCTCTAATCTTCCTCTCGCTGAAAAATCGGATGTAGCTGAATGTTTACTTTTTTTGATTCGTTTGCTTTCTTCTTCTGACCTAAGAGGGGGACCTGACCCATTAGGCAATAAATTATTTCCTTGCATTCTCTTCTTTCCTCCATCCCTTCCTCTTTTCATATCCTTTCCCTTTTGCCTTCTCTTCAAGCTGTTTTTATCCCACTAAAGGTATTTCTTGCTTGCTATGTCTCTTTCTCCTACTCCAATCTTATGAAGCCATAGTGAACAACTGCAAGTTTCACCTTCCCTGTAATTCCCACCTCATAGAAACATCAAGGTCTGCATGGGACTGTACAATTCCGCTGCCGGTCCTTACCACTAATATTGTTTTAAACTTTTGTTCAGTTTTATGTAGTCTGTGGCATATTTCTGGTGCTAGTGGAAGAGGACCATTTTTATTACTATTTTGCCTTTTAAAATTGATTGTTGTTAACTTTACCTGCCTGAGTTAGTGTCAAATAGTTTTCTGCACAAATTGGACTGCAGTGGAACTATCATGTAACTTACACTGCTGTAGTAACTGTTACAGCTGATGCTGCAAAAGCTAACCTATGCAAAAGCTATGTATTTAAATAGTTACTGCTCTCACAATTTTTTGTTTGTCAGACTTGCTATACATGGAGCTGAACTCAATGAAATGAACCCTCATCAGCTTCAATTCTTCTTGTAATTGTGTATGTTTTTCTAAATCTCCTTCCTCATGTTTGTTATGTGGATATAGGGAAAAAAGGTGATACTTTTCTCCTTGTGTTCACGTTTAGATAGTCACTTAGTATTTGTTCTCCAAAAGATATATTTTCAGAGACTGATGCGTCTATCAAAATCATACCCTGCCTTTTCCTTCTGATAGCTATGTAAATGTTCAAGTCAACTGATATTAAAACTTTTTCACTGGAAGTGTTCAGTAAAATACTTTCTAGTTCAGTAACATTTAAGGGTACCATTGCATAATAGAAAATACTACCTTTCTGTATTCAATATTGAGATGAATATCCTGGTAACAAAGCTGGCCCCTACCAATGTTTGCACATTTTGTTTTTCAGTGAACTCTTACTGTTGTGTTTGTGTTCACTTCACTTTTAAATGTGGTCTCATCCTCTCAGTTTTGTCTTCCTGTTCCTTACTACCATTTAGCTTTTGAAACAATTGATTATCATTCAAGCAGCATATACACTCACATTTTCAGTGTATTTTTGTTAACAACCAAACTTAGCAACTGTGGGAATAATGAAGTTTTCTCTTACACTTTTTAAAAGAATCATTTGAACTTATTCTTTCATAAAGATCCCCCTTTGGTATTTTTCTCAAATAATGAATGGTAACTTAAATAACTTAGATTCATGGCCTGGTTCAGGGCTCAGATCTGACTGCAGTTCTGTGTTTGTGTTTTGTATGTGCAGTTTGTTGCAAACTTAGTCAAACATGTAACTATATCCAAATATCTTAAAGGTATATGCTCATTGTTATGCCTGCTTGTAGGGAAGAAAAGTGCCTGCAAACTGAATAGTCTAGTAAGGAATAATTTTTATGTATTTTGGGGGTTGGAAAGTGATTTCAGTTCTGTCCAAGAATGTTAATTATCCAGAGTTGTCACCTCATACCCTCAGTTGTGAGCTTTGTAGGGAACAAGATTTGTCATTCTCATGCAGTTTCATTAACCTGTGTGGAATGAAGACAGACTTGTGTTGTGTCCTTGGAGGAATGTAGTCCCACCACTCTGATCTCTCACTGCAGTGCTTATCAAAAAAAAAAGGTCAGAGCTTGTTTGCAGAAGGGGTCAAAGAAGTATCCTTTGCTTAATTGAACTCATCTGGTTTCTGCTTTATAACTTCATCAGATATTTAAGAATATTTACAAGGTTTAGCTTTTCTTTTGCAGGGTATGAAAAAGAATAAAAATGATGCAAAAAAAATAGGCCCTCTAAAGCTAGCTGCCCTAAATGGACTTGCTTTGACTAGAATGCCTCTGCCAGATGAGGGGAAGGAAGAATCAACACGAGCAACAAATGATGAACGGGTATGTTGAAGGTTTTTAATGCTTGATTTCTCTTTTACACTAGTGACTTTTCAAAATGAAAATGCATATAAATCGTGCTTTGTGTTGACTTTAAAATGCTTCAGATTCAAAGCAACTCAAATACTGAGAATAGAAACAAAATGAAGGATGAGACTTCTGATTGATAAGTCATTGCTAGAAATATTGGGTGTAACTCAGATTTTTCTTTAAGATTTAAGATGACGGTGATTCAGATTATAGTTTACCCTTTGAACATATGGGAAGCAAATTAGCTAGTATCTACTGATACATTTTTGTGCCAAGTCTTTGTGTTTTCTCTCTTAATTTTGGGATTTTCCAGACTGAAAACATGAAAATTAAAATTCTGAGTGTGAGATTTAACTTAGTTGTAATTATTGTAATTCATACAATTTTTACAATAAATTGCATCCCCAGGGTACAGCTTGTGCAGATTGTATTTATCTGTTTTCCTCAGGTGGATCCCTAAAAATATAGATGGAACTTGTGTGATCTGCAGAAATCTTAAATTCAGTAAAAGATCTCAGATCACTGAGAGGACATCAGATTCTAGAATTTGAGGATCATTCTTTGAGAAATATAAGACTCCATCTGCTTGTGTCAGGGTAAACAACATCAGTAAATGTACTTCAGCCTGCCTCATATATCATTAAATAGGTGCAGGAAAGTTAAATAAAGTCAATATCCAGCCTGTGAAGGGCTGTGTAGAACAGTGCTGTCATCACACATCTGACCAGGGAGCAACTAGATACACCAAGGTCTACAGTGATTACTGTACATTCTCCGACCGGTGGTCTCTTTAGAATCCGGTTCTGAGGATGGTTGGGCATCCTCAGCTGTAGACCCCCTCTAGCTCAATTTGTTGACAGTCAGTGGGCAGCGATTAGAACCTTAAGGAACAGTCCTGCTCTCATCAGCTGCAGTTTTAAGGAACAGGCCAAGAAAATTAATTGCAAGTCACACAGTAGAAATTCAGTCTTGAAGTTTGAAGGCTTGGAGTGAGATCCATAGGAGGGAGATTTGACTGTTCCATTTCAACATAGTTGAAATTCTTTTTGAGCTATATATACACTCCTTAAAGATGCTAAGGGACAAAAATTAATATTGCGTTATTTGAGATACAGTTCTACATTTAGTACCTGTGTTGGTTATTTCCTCTTACATACAGCCATCATCTCTTCCTGGGTCGATCTTTATTTAATTCAGCCATATTATTAGTCAGCTAGCTCTGTCCAAAGTATTGAGGTAAAAGAAGAATCCGTAAAGTCAAGTTATGAAAAAGAATGTCGCTACACTTTCTCTTCAGGCACTCATGTAGAGGCAGAATAGATACTATGAAATGGGAGTAATTCCTAAAACAGTTGAGAAGAGACAGTGCAAAGCAGACATGTGACATGAAAAGAAGTCCAGACTGCAGACATTTTAGAAGACGACTTTAAAGTTGATTCAATGCCTGTTTCATTGCTCAGCTTCATGTTATTATCAGTTTAAATGAGGGAATTTAGCCTAAAGATAATAAAGGCGTTTGTACAGTTGATGTATTGATGTGCAAATTGTGTATGATTGAGGTTTTACGCCTTCCTCTGCAACATTTGGCGTCATGGTTATTTGGTACAAGACACTTTTCTGACCTGATACAGCAGAGCAGTTGCTGTGAGAGGCTCAGGACATGTGACATAGATGAAATCTTCTGTCTGAAAACTTACATATTATTCCTCTAATTATTGGTGGCAAAGAGATGCTGAAATTCCAGAAGTGTCTTATGATTCAGAAAGAACTTGGTTTCGAAAGAATAAATCGGGGTGGTGGGAGGGAACAGCTTATTGAATAAAACAGATTGAATTGCACTAGTAGAAAAAATCCTGGGTTTATACCTCAGCTGCAGCAAGAGGTTCTAAGAAGGCTTTGCTGCTGTATACAAAGCTTAGTATCTTCAGCCTAAGAAAACATGCAATAGCGGTAGTGAATTATTAGCTCATTGACTGAGGCAAGTGTTTTGTTTTACATTTTTAGAGTTTTTCTCCATCCAAATGACAAAGTTGACTTTTTTTTTTTTTGATTACAAGGTTAAAGGAGGCCTTTTCAAATGATGTAATCTAACATGCTATATTGAGCAGGAGAATTAATGAGTATTTCTTGCTCAAAGGTATTTGAGGTGGTTTGTAGTATATAGCATAGCTATCTGGTTTGGCCAAATATTTCTTTGCCCAACTGGGTTGTCTTTACAGAAACTATGAAGTAATTTTTCGTTCACCAGTGGTATCCATAGTCTTTGTGACCTAATGAAGTATAACAGGCTTCTTAGTTTTCACTTGAACAAAAT